>NW_025382763.1:2971-3313 GCF_016433145.1 Gracilinanus agilis | reverse complement strand
TCAGCAAGACAGTGTATGATAAACCCAAAGAGCCCAACTTTTGGGACATGAATCCACTATTTGACAAAAACTGCTGGGAAATTTGGAAAACAATATGGGAGAGATTAGGTCTAGATCAACATCTCACACCCTACACCAAGATAAATTCAGAATGGGTGAATGACTTGAATATAAAGAGGGAAACTATAAATAAGTTAAGTGAACACAGAATAGTATACTTGTCAGATCTCTGGGAAAGGAAAGACTTTAAAACCAAGCAAGAGTTAGAGAAAATTACAAAATGTAAATTAAATGGCTTTGATTATTTTAAACTAAAAAGTTTTTGTACAAACAAAAACAATA
>NW_025382763.1:0-2871 GCF_016433145.1 Gracilinanus agilis | reverse complement strand
AACAAAAACAATGCAAACAAAATCAGAAGGGAAACAACAAATTGGGAAAAAATCTTTATAACAAAAAACTCTGACAGGGGTCTAATTACTCAAATATACAAGGAGTTAAAGCAATTGTATAAAAAATCAAGCCATTCCCCAATTGATAAATGGGCAAGGGACATGAATAGGCAATTTTCACATAAAGAAATCAAAACTATCAATAAGCACATGAGAAAGTGCTCTAAATCTCTAATAATTAGAGAAATGCAAATCAAAACAACTCTGAGGTATCACCTCACACCTAGCAGATTGGCTAAAATGAAAGAAGGGGAGAGTAATGAATGTTGGAAGGGATGTGGCAAAATTGGGATGTTAATGCATTGCTGGTGGAGTTGTGAACTGATCCAACCATTCTGGGTGGCAATTTGGAAATATGCTCAAAGGGCTATAAAAGAATGCCTGCCCTTTGATCCAGCCATGCCATTGCTGGGTTTGTACCCTAAAGAGATCATAGATAAACAGACTTCTACAAAAATATTTATAGCTGCACTCTTTGTGGTGGCAAAAAACTGGAAAATGAGGGTATGCCCTTCAATTGGGGAAAGGCTGAACAAATTGTGGTATTTGCTGGTGATGGAATACTATTGCGCTCAAAGAATAATCAATTGGAGGAATTCCATGTGAACTGGAATGACCTCCAGGAATTGATGCAGAGCGAAAGGAGCAGAGCCAGAGGAACACTGTACACAGAGACTGATACACTGTGGTAAAATAGAATGTAATGGACTTCTGTACTAGCAGTAATGCAATAACCCAGGACAGTTCTGAGGGACTTATGGTAAAGATGCTACCCACATTCAGAGGAAGGACTGCAGGAGAGGAAACACAGAAGAAAAGCAACTGCTTGATCACATGGGTTGAGGCGGACATGATTGGGGATGTAGACTTGAAACTACCACACTGACGCAACTATCGGTAATATGGAAATAAGTCTTGATCAAGAACACATGTTAAAACCAGTGGAAATGTGCATCAGCTATAGGGGGCGGGGGGAGGAAGTCTGGGGTGAAGGGGAAAGTAAGAGCATGAATCATGTAACCACATTAACTTTTCTAAAAAATAAAAATTATTAAATGAAAAAAAAGAATTCTCTAACTCTAGATTTAGTATTTGAAACTTCTCTCCCAGTCAAGAATCTTAAACAACTTTAATGGTGAGGTCCCCTGGAACAATCATCCTCAGAATAGGATATGCTCTTTGGTGAATTGTTCCCTTTGGTGGTACTCTTGAATGATCTGTCTATGGCCATTTAAAATGCATTTGCTCCACACATTTTAAATTGTCTAGGTGGCTTTTATCTAGGGGCAAGGTAGAATGAAATAACTCCTTGTACAAAGTGAGTTAACAAGTATGATGGAAAAGAAGTTTGTTAACAATGCAATGAGCATATCTAGTAAATAGTTGACAGCCCATGCCATCTTTCTCATGCATACTGTGAAGAGCATTTTAATTCCTGGATAAAACCCAAGGGGTAAACAGGAGTGGAGAGAGAAGGGAAAAGACTTTCTTTTAATGAGACCTAAGTGAAGAAATAATGAAGAAGGCGATACGGTTCAGTGGAAGAGAATATCCTTAGTGTTAGGAAGGCTTGAATTTGAAGCCTAAAATCATAGTCTGGTAAATACAATGCTATACTAGCTCCAGAAGTCCTGGGTTCAGACCTCCCTTCCCAAATGAGTTAAAATACTGCTTTTGTCATCTGCTTCATGTGATTGTTATGAAGCACAAATGGAATAATATATAAAGTCCATTGTTATTACAAAGTAAATAAAGATTATATAAAATTCTTTGTGAACTATAAAATGTTATGTAATAAAAATATTAACTATTTAATTTTAATATTAATAACTGACATTTTAAAAAGTATTTTCTATTTTGCAAAGTGTTTTATACCCTATTCTGTTACTTTGTTGTTCATTCGTTCAGTTATGTCTCACTTTTTGTTTTGTAATAGACCATAGTGCTCCAATCCCTACTATCCCCAACTAGCTTTCAAAGTCTGTCCAGGCTCAGGTTCATTGATTCCATGACATCATCTTTCCATCTCATCCTCTTTCATTCCCTTCTCCTTTTGCCTTCAATCTTTCCCTACATCAGGGTCTTTTCCTATAAGTCCTACGTTCTCATCATATAGCCAAAGTATTTAAGCTTCAGCTTCAAGTATTTGTCCTTCCAATTAGCAGTCTGAATTAATTTAAATATTCTTGCTTACTATCTGTGTGTGACCCTGAAAAAGTCATTTTACTTCCCTGGGCCTCAATTTTCTTATGTGTAAAATGAGGGGCTTGTTCCAAACAGCCTCTGCACCTACCAACTTTAGATATTTGTCAGAGAACAGGAACTTTCAGTCAGGAGACTTCCTCCACTGATGTACATCAACCACTATGGAACATACAGTTTTAGAGTTGTGTCTCTAACTGAGTAATTAAATGACTTTCCTATGGTCACAGAGCTAGTAATACATGTGTCAAAGGCAGGACCTGAACTTCTGTTTTATTGAAGACAAAGTTGGTCCCTACTGTTACCACTCAAAAGGTTATGAAAATGTCAGCAGCAACTATTATTAATTATTACCTGTGTGAATTGAAAATTACTTAATCTCTCTGAGCCTCAGTTTTATAATCTGGAAAAGACAGACCCTGATATTTGTATTGTCTATTGTGTAAATAGAATTTTGTACCCTCGAACTTCATTTCTCAGAATCCCTTTCCTTTTTCGTCCCCATGTTACCTGCTTATGTTTTATCAATAAAGGTGTGCGCAATTCTCTCTCTCTCTCTCTCTCTCTCTCTCTCTTTCTCTCTCTCTCTCTCTCTCTCTCTCTCTCTCT
>NW_025382762.1:0-5797 GCF_016433145.1 Gracilinanus agilis | reverse complement strand
ATACTATATATACTATATATTATAGCATATATAGTATATATAGTATATAATAGTATATAATTACTATTATATTAGCAATTCAGCAGAGAGAATTACTGGGTAGTCCTATGTCTGGGATCTGGGACAAGATACCATCTAGTCTACTGATTTTTGTATTTTCCTTGTCCTTGGGCATCCTAAAGAATAGCTTCCTTTTTCATAGAATTTGATTCATAGAAGGAGAGAAAGGTTCTTCTCCTGCACACATGACCTGTCCACCTGCGGGGACAAGGAGAGGTAGAGAGGTTGCTGGACCACCTCTTAATTAGCTATCACCAGTTAAGGATGTCTTGGGTTGGTCAAAATAATGAGCTCCTAAAAATCTATTTATTAGACTGCCTGACCCAGCTCCGGACATCCCTGGTCCTGAGAGAGCCGTGGAGACCCGGGTCACTTTACTGGTTATTAAGCTGGCCTAACCAACAAACCTGAGACAATCAATAAACTTATATTCTTACCCAAAATTCAATCTCTCGAGATAATTTTATTCATAACCATATAAAAGCTTGAGAGGAGAAATCATCTCATACATTCTCTCATACCTTCTACCAGTCAATTGACTAATAAAAGTATGTTTAAGCTAACTCTGTGCCACTAGGTACTGGGGACACAAGTCCAGCTTCCAAAAACCCAGCGGCCACTCCACTAAAGCATGGCCATTCTGCTGAAATGAAGTGACGTCCCTTCTGGCTCAGAGATTCCACCGCTCTATAGCCATGTTGGCGAACCTATGGCACGGGTGCCGAAGCGTGCTCCCTTTCTCCCTCTCCAGCGCACCTGAGAACATTTCTCGCATGACCCAGCTCTCTGCCCAGCAGCCCAACGGGAGAGCTTCCTCCCTCCCCGTCTGGGGTAAGGTGGGGGCTCGCAGGCAGCATGAGAGTTGCAGTTTGGGCACTTACTCTCTAGAAGGTTCACCATCACTGTTCTATAGCAGCAAAACCAAAATCTAAGCTTCAATTTTTTTTTAAACCCTCACCTTCCATCTTAGAGTCAATACTGTATATTGGCTCCAAGGCAGAAGAGTGCTAAGGGTAGGCATTGGAGGTTAAGTGACTTGCCCAGGGTCATACAGCTAGGAAGTGTCTGAGGGCAAATTTGAACCCAGGACCTCCCATCTCTAGGCCAGGTTCTTCATCCACTGAGCTACCCAGCTGCCCCCTAAGCTTCAATATTCCCATTTAGGTCTTATGATGGGGCCCCAGTTCTGCCTTTTCTCCAGCAATAACAGGCAAAGATTTGAGTACATGTTTTGTAAAAGATTTGATGTTACAGGGGCCTATCGGAAACAAGGTTATACACTGATGATCAGTTACCCAGAATTCCAGACAGCTGATTTTTGTTACAATATGATAGCTGGGAAAGAGCAATTGTGACAACTTAATGAAGGATGTGTCTAAACAAAGAAAACAGAAGGATACTAAATTATTTTTAAAAAGCATCCAAAAATCTACTCTTCCCTGAACTCGACTGTACTCGGCCCTCCTCAGACTGTAGCTACATCTTTAAAAGGACTCATCAGTCCATGACTTCCCTCTTTTGAGACGGAGGGGAATGGAGAGCTCGAGTCTCAAAGACTGCCCACTCTGCAGCTGAGGCACGGCCCTTCTTCTCTTTTTGATTTTCATTAACCTGGTCATTTCCTCTCCTCCACTCCAAAACCAGTGCCAGGTAGCTGCTCTTTGTGAACGCCGTCCTGAAAGGGAATTTGTAGGGAGCGCTGCAGGGCTCCCAAACACCATGGACACCCCAGGGCTCCCGTGTCAGCTAAGCTGTTCATCACCACCAAATCTCGGGCTTTACTTCAACACCAGCCAAGTTCCATGTGGGTCACAAGCGCAAAGAAGCTGCCAAAGAAATGAATGGGATCTCATCACCTCTCGGAATGTTAGAGTTCAGACGGGCTTAGCTGTCCTCAGTTCTGACATTCTCATTCTACTGGAATGAGGAAATCCCAGCTTGGCAGCCTCGTGGGGCTGTTCATCAGTATCACAGCTAAACTCTAAGCCCTTTAACTCAATCAATCAATAAGCATTCATTAGACTCCTTCGATTTTTCAGACTTATAGATACTAAGTGCTGGGGACAGGAGCAGCGACGTGGCTCAGTAGATTGAGAGCCAGGCTCAGAGACAGAAGGTCCTTGATTCATATCTTGATTCAAATTAGCTGTGTGACCCTGGACAAGTCATTTGACCCCCATTGACTAGCCCTTACCGCTTATCTGCCTTGGAATCAATACACAGTATTGATTCTAAGAGAGAAGGCAAAGGTTTAAGAGGATAATAAGGCAAACACAGGAGAATCTCTGACCTACATCCCAAAAGGTACACAGAAAAAGCAAGGCAATTTTTCCCGGAAGGCTGAGAGGGTCACAAAAGACTCCTACAATAGAGAGCCTCCATGAATTGAAACCTAATATCCAGATTAATATAACAGTGGATGGAATGTTGGACTTCAACTCAGGAAGGCCCGGGTTCAAATCCTGCCTAAGATGTTGTGTGATACTAAGCAAGGTGTTGTGAGGAAGTTTAATAAATTATTATTTAGAATCCTTCAGCCCTGCCTAATTTATTAAACTTCCTCACAAGCTCTCTGGGCCTCAGAATCCTCCTCCATAAAATGAAGTCATTAGACTTGGCCTCTAAAGTTGCAGCCAGCTCTTGACCCATGATTGAAGATGATGGTCTAACATTGTTTTATCACTTCAAGATTTACAGAGCATTTAACGTACTTTCTTCTCATTTCATCTTCCCGACAATCCTGGGAGGACATGCTCCGAAGATCCCCATTTTATTGAGGAGAAAACTGGCCCAAATAAAGGCTAAATGACTCGCACAGGATCACACAACTAATCAGAGGCTGGATTTGAACTTGGTTCTCTCTGACTCTCTCCACTATGGCTCAACCTAGACAGAAAGGATCATGGGATAATACATCTAGAGATAAAAGAGATCTCAGGGTCCATCTGGTCCAACCCCTTCCTTTTCTAAATGAAAAAACTGAGGCCCAGGGTGGTGAATGAACTTGCCTGGGGAGGGGAGGGGAGGGGAGGGGAGAGGGGGAAAGACAGAAACAGAGAAAGAAAGAGGGAGAGATAGTGAGAAAGACAGAGACAGAAAGACAGAGATAGAGAGAGGAAGAGGGGGNGGAAAGACAGAAACAGAGAAAGAAAGAGGGAGAGATAGTGAGAAAGACAGAGACAGAAAGACAGAGATAGAGAGAGGAAGAGGGGGAGGGAGGGAGAGAGGAGAGAGGAGAGAAAGAGAGAGGAAGGGAAGGGGAGGGAGGGGGAGAGACAGAAACAGAGAGACAAAGAGGAAGAGACAGAGACAGACAGAGAGACAGAGAGAGGGACACGAAGCTGAAGATGGAAGAAAAGCATTCCAGTCACTGGAGACAGCTTGTTTGTGATTTTTATGGCTGAGCCATCCAGGCCGGAAATCTGTCCAGTGATGAACGCTGAGACACGGGTTGACAATGAGGGCCGATGGGAATATCTTGACATTTAGCCTCAGAAGGCCAGATGGGATTGGGGTAGTCGCTGGTCATCAGCTAAGACAGAAGCAAGCTTGGCTCTCTGACAACATGGGAAATACAGATCCATCCCATAAGGAAGAAGGCCATATGGTGGCTTGAAGGACGCCAACAGTCCAGTGACCCCGTGCCATCTCTGCCCAAGAAGCCAAGAAGCAGGAGGCTCCTGGAATGAGGCGCCCCCTGATAGGGGTCAGGCTTACTTACTTCCGAATGCTGGATAGGAGGAAAGGCCCTAAAAGGGGCTCCTGCCAAGAAACTGGGAACTTGGACCAAGACCCAGGACAGAAATCTGAGCTGCCTTTTTTTCTCATTGCTCCAATGTATAGAGCGCCCTCTTCCACTTCCTTCCATGAAGGAGATCTCCACGGCTCATTGCTCCTTTCCCAAGGCCAACAGGAATTTCATGGGAAGAATTCAGAGAGGTCACACTGGCCTGCCAAGCTACACCTCGTGCAGGACTCGCACTTCCACCTTCTATGACTGCCTGGAAATGCTCGCTGCTCTCCTGACCTCCAGGGTGCCAAATCCCCAGCTTGCTTGCTTGCTTGCTTGCTTCCTTCCTTCTTTCTTTCTTTCTCTTTCTTTTTTTCTTTCTTTCTTTCTCTTTCTTTCTTTCTTTCTTTCTCTTTCTTTCTTTCTCTTTCTTTTTTTCTTTCTTTCTCTTTCTTTTTTTCTTTCTTTCTCTTTCTTTCTTTCTTTCTTTCTTTCTTTCTTTCTCTTTCTTTCTTTCTTTCTTTCTCTTTCTTTCTTTCTCTTTCTTTTTTTCTTTCTTTCTCTTTCTTTTTTTCTTTCTTTCTCTTTCTTTCTTTCTTTCTTTCTTTCTTTCTTTCTTTCTTTCTTTCTTTCTTTCTTTCTTTCTTCAAAAACAAAATAACTTTTGCTTTCTGTCTTAGAATCAATATTGTATATTGGCTCCAAGGCAGAAGAGTGGGATGGGCCAGGAAATGTGGGTTAAGTGACTTGCCCAGGGTCACACAGCTAGGAAGTGTCTGACACCAGATTTGAACCCAGGAGCCACCTAACTGCTCCTCCCAGTATCTTTCAACAGTTTAGGGGATGCTTCTTACTGGAAGCCTCTCCGGATTGTTACTCCTCCCTCCCTCTTGAAATTGCTTAGGATTCCTTTGTATATACTCATTTATATGTCTTCTGTCTCCCCTAATAGAATGTAAACATCTTGAGGGTAGGAACTACTACAGCAGTGTTTTTGTCTTTATATTTAGCCCAGCGCCTGGCCCCTAAGGGCCTCCTGTCTGCTATGTCACCTGTTTCCTTTTGTCTTGGCACCTCCACTGTCCATCTCTCACACACACAGGGGTCTCTTAATAAATATTTACTGAATTAAATTGAGGTCTAAAGGGGGCCAGAGGAGGGGCAGCTAAGTGGCTCAGTGGATAGAGTCCAGGCCTGGAGTCAGGAGGGCCTGGATTCAAATCTGACCTCAGATACTCTCTAGCTGTGTGACCCTGGGCAAGTCACTTAACCCCATTTGTTCAGTCTTGTTCTTCCATCTTTAAGTTGTTACTAAGACAGAATGTAAGTTAAAGGTTGTTTGTTTGTTTGTTTGTTTGTTTATTTAATAAATGAATTCATTAAAAGAGAAATGAAAACAAGATTGTGGCCAGTAAAGGAGTAAAGGCAGTTTCCTGACTCCTTGCCTTTCTTCACCTCTTTCCCCACCACCTTGAGCACCTCCTCTCTGCTGCTCTGAAGATGCTCCTCCACTTTCAAGATTCAGGTCCATTATGCCCCTCCGGGAAGTCCTCTGAGACCAGGAGGTGGCTCTTGTCTTGCACGGACCCCGCCCTGGGCACCCCTAAATCATAGAGAGCCCACGGCCCGGCAATAGCACAGCTGACAACTCCGGCCTGAGGAGAACTCGCCCTCTCTCACCTACTCTGGCTCACACTTGTGGCCCTCAGTACAGAACGTCTTGTACTATCACCTAACCTGCCACGGGGACAACATAGCTTAAAACGAGGGAGCCGAGGCAGTCTCGCACAACAGAACAAATACTGGTTTTAATCAGAAAACCCAAGTTCGGGGAGGGGGGGGCAGCTGGGTAGCTCAGTGGATTGAGAGCCAGGCCTAGAGACGGGAGATCTTAGGTTCAAATCCAGCCTCAGACACTTCCTATTTCTCAGCTGTGTGACCCTGGGCAAGTCACTTGACCCCCATTGCCTACTCTTACCACTCTTCCACCTAGGAGCCAATACACAG
>NW_025382761.1:0-5134 GCF_016433145.1 Gracilinanus agilis | reverse complement strand
ATTATATTGTATGTTATATATTATATGTAATAGAATTAAAATTTTAAATTATTTGTTAAATTATTTACTTAATTGTTTTATTAATTAGATATTGAATTAGATATTAAATTAAATGAAACATTTAAAAAATGTTTTTAAGTGCATGGACTCCAGGTCCTTTCCAATTAGAAAGAAAACCTATTCTTCATCCTAATATGAGTTCCCTAAGTGGACAGAGCACCAGACTTGCCAACAAGAAAGCCTCAGAGCTTCAGATATTTACTAGCTATTATGACCCTGGGTAAGTCATTTAAATGGTATCTGTGCCTCAGTTTCCTCATCTCTAAAACTGTCATAATAAAAATAGTACCTATTTCGAAGGGTTGTTGTTAAGATTAAATCAAATAAGGGGGCAGCCGGATAGCTCAGTGGATTGAGAGTCAGGCCTAGAGACAGGAGGTCCTAGGTTTAAATCTGGCCTCAGACACTTCCCAGCTGTGTGACCCTGGGCAAGTCACTTGACCCCCATTGCCCACCCTTACCACTCTTCCACCTAGGAGCCAATGCACAGAAGTTAAGGGTTTAGAAAAAAAAAAAAAAGATTAAATCAAATAATCATTATAAAGCGCTTAGTCTACTGCCCTGCCTATAAGAAACACCATACAAACATTAGCTTTTATTAAATCAGCTCACTAGACCTGAGACTAAAAAGCAAGTCTCTGAATCCGTTAAGGAGGGACAAAGTAACCAATAATGAGAGAGAAATACAGAATTTTAGAGAGGAAAGAAGAGACCCTAATTATCACCTTCTTTGACGCCTCTCCTTTTATGAATAAGGGAGAGAAAATGCCCCTATTAGAAAGTAAGTTCTGTGAGGGCAGAAGCTGCTTCCTTTCTAGCTTTATATTCCCAGCACTTAGGAGACACGCCGTAGGGCCTGAATGATTTTTCTTGAGAAAACATCGATCTAAATAAAAGTGATCGATAGGCATTTGTTAATCTCTTGCTATATGCCAGGACTGTGTTAGGAAAGACATCTACATATTATTATAATATATCATCTATTATTTATTATATGTTTATATATTGTATACCACATAGTTATATATTATAATATATTATATATTTATATGTTATATAGCATATATTTATATATTATGTACTATATATGCATTATAAGATAACGTATAATATATTAACACCTACGATTTTAAAAGATTTTACAAATATTATCTCCTCTGATCCTCATGGCAACCCTGGGAGGAATTATCGTCTCCATATTGTAGCTGAGGAAACTGAAGTAGACAGAGACATCTTGTCCAGGGATCCTACTGCTAACAAATATCAGAAGTTAAATTGGAATTCAGGTCTTCCTGGTCTTCAAGTCCAGTGCAAACAATTTCAGGGGAAGCGCTAGCAATCACAGCAAGGTTACGGGTAAGCGGGAGAGGGGCAAGAGAGTGGATCATAAAGACCTCATGAAGATAGGAAGGAAACCAGGGGTTCTAAGAGGCACAGATAAGGAATGTGTACATTCCAGGCATGTGGGGCAGCCTCATGCCAAGTCACAGAGATCGAGATGGAATATCACACATGAGGAATGGAGACCAAGGCCAATTGGATTAAACTGAAAGATAAATGATAGAGAACAACTCAATAATCCCAGAAAAAGTAGCTTAGGATCAGGCTGTAAAGGGCATAAATACCAAATGGAGAAATTTGGATTTGATCCTTTAGGTAATAGGGAGCCACTGCAATTTTTGAGCGGGGGAGTCATACAGTCATTGTATCCAACACTTCATGACCCTGAAAACCATGGGATTTTCTTGGCAAAGATAATGGAGCAGTTTGCCATTTCCTTCTCCAGTGGATTAAGGGTAACAGAGGTTAAGTGACTTGCCCAGCATCACATACATAGTCAGTAAATATCCAGGTCCAATGTTCTATCCACTGGACCATCTATAATAATTTTTTTAAAAAAAAGGAAAAGAGAGGTTAAGTGCTTCTACTAGGTATCTTGAGGCTGAATTTGAACTCGTCTTCCTGATTCCAGGACCAACCCTAACCTCCATACCATCTGGCTGCTTCTAATATGGTCACACTGGCAGCTCTGCGGAAAATAAACTGAAAAGCAAAGAAACCAGAGACACTGTAGCAACGGCTCAGTTCAGTTTTCAACTTAACAAATCGCAACCTAAGTATTCGCCCGAGAGAACCTGAATGTATCAGCAACATTAGCATGTAACCAACTTTGCCTTAGTATTCAAGGAAAGTTTAGATGCCTTAGAGCAGACTGTATGCAATCTAATGAAAGAAAGAGGACTGGAATGTGCTTTCACACAGAGCATCCTAGGTTTCAGGCACTTTTTAAAAAACTCTTACCTCCTTTTTAAAATCTTACCTTACTGTGTATTTGGTTGTTAATATATTTTTCTAACCCTTATCTTTCATCTTAGAATCAATATTGATTCTAAGAAGGGTAAGGGCAAGGTAATGGGGGTTAAATGACTTGCCCAGGGTCACACAGCTAGGAAGTCTCTATAGCCGCAATTTGAACCCAGGACCTCCTGTCTCTAGGCCTGGCTCTCAATCCACTGAGCCACCTCACTGCCCCATCAGGCACTTTAAAAAATATTATCTCATTTGATCCTCACAACAACCCTTCAAGGTGAGTTGGGGGGGAGGGGGCATTATTATTTCCATTTTACAGAGGAGGAAACTGAGGCAAACAAGGGTTAAATTACTTGGCCAGGGTCATAGCTAGTATGTGTTAGAGATCAGATTGGCACTGGGGCTTCCTAACTCTAGGCCCTGAATTCTATTCACCGTGCCAACAGCTGAATTTAGAGCATGGAGACATCACCTCGTAGGCTATTCCCCTCCCAGAAGCACAACTAGAGGTTTTGTTGCTCAAGGTAGACAGCACACAATGAACTAAGAAATGAACTAAGGTTTGCTGGAGGGAACTCGCCAAAGGTGTAGCTCCCACCCGAGTAAGGAAGCAGTACAGCTGACAACTTCCTATTTTAACAAATTATTCTTGCTAACAAGGTGCTTTGCTTAGTTGTTTCTACACTCCTGAAGGAGAGCAAGTGCTGTTAGCACCCTGGAGCAAAGCCCCGGTCAGCCTGTCCTAGTTCCATCTCTGATCCTGCAGATGAGGAAGCTGGTTTGCTCAAGCCCACACAGGGGCCAAATTCAGGGATCTTTCATTGAACCAGACTGCCTACAAAGAGCTTAGTAAAGGTTACCATGCAAGTGAAACAAATTTATTTCTTCCTCATCTCTGATGAACAGTAAACTAAATAAACCAATCCGTGAATTTAATAAAAGGGGGGAAATTACCAGGTTAAGAGATAAATCAATTCTGGCAAACTGAGTTTTAAAAGTATATTTAAGGGGGGCAGCTGGGTAGCTCAGTGGAGTGAGAGTCAGGCCTAGAGACAGGAGATCCTAGGTTCAAACCCAGCCTCAGCCACTTCCCAGCTGTGTGACCCTGGGCAAGTCACTTGACCCCCATTGCCCACCCTTACCAATCTTCCACCTATGAGACAATACACCGAAGTACAAGGGTTAAAAAAAAAAAAGTATATTTAAGGAGGGCAACGAGGTGGCTCAGGGGATTGGGTGGCAGGCCTAGAGATAGGACGTCCTGGGTTCAAATCTACCACTTTCCTATCTGTGTGACTCTGGGCAAGTCAATTAATCCCCACTGCCTATACCTTACCGATCTTCTGCCTTAGAATCAATACAGAGTATTGTGTTCAATTTAACTATTCAAAATTCAATTGATTCTAAGACAAAAGGTAAGTGTTTGTTTTTTAATATATTATCAGCTCCAGAGCCCCTGAGTGTTTAACATCTAAAAAATTAGCACCAGAAATACAGATCATCCGAAAGAACTAAGAAAAATAGAGGGATGCTATAGCATTTACACGTGTTGTTTTAAGCCCAAATATATAGACAGAGGGACTTGGCTGCTAAGAGCTCATTCACCAGTTCCCAATATATTTCCCTGACTCTGCAGATGTGTGAATTCTGGGCTACCCTTGATATTCAGCACTTTTAGTCTGCTGCCATTCAGAATTCATTCTCAGGGACATACAAATGTTTAAACCATCTCTTTGGGTGCGTCAAAGTAGAAAACAATTCTTTTCTTTGTAAGGCTTTTTTTCCTTGGTTTCCTTTTGCTCAAAACCAGTGACTTGGCATAGATGATGTGACCAAATGGATTTTATATTAATCTAACCCAATGACTTAACACTATTAAAGATAAGGAGGGCTGGTTTGGAATAACAATTTCTCTTATTAAAAAAAAAACACACACAACTACTGGGGGGGAAGGGGGGGAGAGCTTGAGCTTAGCCAAAATTCAAGTAAATAAATACTTTTGAAGTCCAGGATTTCTAGAGAGATTACAAATACATATTCATTGACTGTAGATTAGAAGAGATCATTTTTAATGTTATCCTGATTGTTCGTTCTAATTTCTAATAATTCTAAATGTTATAAAAAAGAAAAAATAAAATGATATCTCACAGAGTACTTGGAAGAAAGTGCAGATGAAATGAACACTGATGGTACCTTTGAGCATGCCTGGAGGCAAAGAATTAAATAGATGGTTTCAGAGCCATAACTAGGCCTTCTGGTGCCCAGAGCAAATTCAATTGAATGTGGGAAGTCAGAGGCCCCTGTCAGGTTTCACTGGAAACGCAGAGGGGACAGCTGAACCCCAGAGTAGGGAAAGGGAAGTTTGAGAAGCAGAGTACCACAGCAACAAGACACTTAGAGGTAATGGTCTGGAACAAAGTGAAGGACTGGGGATGATCATACCAGGAGAGCCAACATGTCAGAGAGCCTCCCTGGAGATGAGCCATGCCCCCAAGAAAGAAGGAATTCTCTATGCCCTGGTAAAGTCCTGGTTTCCCAGACCAAGTTAGAGCTTCATGAGAACTTAAAAGGTTAATGCAATCTAAGCTCCTGCTATTTCTCCTGACCTTCCCAGTCAAGATTTATAAAAAGAGAGAAAGAAAGAAGAAAAAAGAAGGGGAGGAAAGAAAAAAAAGAAAAGAGGAAATAGAAGGAAGGAAGGAAGGAAGGAAGGAAGGAAGGAAGGAAGGAAGGAAGGAAGGAAGGAAGGAAGGATGGAAGGGAG
>NW_025382760.1:0-8068 GCF_016433145.1 Gracilinanus agilis | reverse complement strand
GCTATATATTAATTAATATAATATATAATGTAAAATTAATATACTCTGTATTATATATACATATATTTAATTAAAGGGCAGCACCTAAAGGGTTCTACTGTTAACTACCTGAAGCAGTTATTTTTCTCCAGATCCCAGAAGGGCAGCCATGGCTGGATTCCCAGTTTCTTGGGCAAAAATTGATTTGATCAAGGAAGAAGCTTAATAAATCCGTGTTCATTGATCATTCTGACTAAAAGTTATGTAAAAGGCATTCCTTCTTATACTCCTCTATGTTTTAATACCCTCCCAAGGGTATTGTTTGCATTGCCTCTACCCCTGGTCCTAGCTCTGTTTTTTTCTTCTCTACTAAGTCACATTTTTCTTTGTTCATCTTTGTATTTTCCCCACTGACTAGACTAGGGCTCTTCACATTAGCAAGCATTTAAGAAAATGTTTACTGAATTGAATTAAATTAAATTGGAGTTCAGAGAGTTGTTTTGTTGTAGCAAGCTTAGAAAAGGAGAAGCGGATTTGGGATCCGATTTGTGAGGAGTTTGAATTCAAGGATCTTTAAGCACTGACATGACCCTGGCGGGGCATATTAAAATTATTCTATTCAACAGAACAGATAAACTAAGGTACACAGTGCTTATGTAATGTGCTCCAGTCAGTCAGAATAGGGAATTATAGCCAGATCTCAGTAGAGAGAGATAGTTTGTGAAAGCAGGAAACCTTTAATGTAACATTTTTCTTCTAGAAAACTTATAAATCCATAGATTGATTACTGTGGCAAGAAGCAAAGTAGATTTTTAGGTCACACTTGAGAGAGTTGTAAACCAAATATCGATGTTCTTTCTCCATTCCCTCTGCTATCGATAACATTTAAGTCCCAGCTATAACATTTCCTAGGTCATGATTATGGACAAATCACAGCATCAGTCAACAAGCATTAAAAGTGTTTACTATATGTCAGACACTGTGGTAAGCACCAGGAAAGGCAGAATCACTGTCTCTCTCTCTCAAGAAGTTCACATTCTAGGAGAGACACTGTAATGGGAGGTAATCTCAGAGGGAAGATATTTGAAGTGGCAAGGGGACAGGGCCTGAGAAAGGCCTCCTCTTGAAGGTAGAATTTGAACTGATCTTGAAGGAAGTCAGGTAGCTAGGCGGCACAGTGGATAGAGTACCATCCCTGGAATCAGGAGTCTTCCTAAGTTCGAATCTGGCCTCAGACACTTCCTAGCTATGTGACCCTGGGCAAGTCACTTTACCCTTTTTGCCTCCATTTTCTCATTTATAAAATAAGCTGGAGAAGGAAATGGCAAACCACTCCAGATCTTTGCCAAGAAGATAGCGTCACAAAGAGTTGGACACTACTGAAAATGACTGAACAACAACAAAAATTAAGCCAGAAGGTAGGGGTGAGAAAGAAAAGTATTCCAAGCATAGGGATAGCCAGTGAACAAGGCACAGGGTTGGGAGATAGAATGTTGTGTTATGGATGAGAAATAGCCAGAAAGTCAACATCACTGGACTGTGTCAAGTATGAAGAGAGGGCTAAAGTATAAGAACACTGGAAAGGGAGAAGAGCTCAAGGTCTGAAGACTTTAAAGGTCAAACCAAGAGTTTTATGTTTGATCCTGGAGGTAACAAGAAGCCACTAGAGTTGATTGGGTAGGGGCAGGGGTGACATGATCAGACCTGTGCTTTAAGATCCCTTTGGCAGTGGAGCAGAGTTTTCCACTGGAGTGGGGAGAAACTTGAGGCTGGGAGACAAACTACCACATATTAGTTCAGGTGTGAGGGGATAAGCATCTTCTCCATGCTGGCAGCTGTGGGAGTGGGAGAGAAGGGCACATATCAAAAAGATGTGAAGGAAGAAATAACAAGACTTGGCAACAGATTGGATATGTGAGATGAATGCAAGTGCTTTTTGTTCAAGCCTTTCAGTTGTATCTGACTATTTGTGAGCCCTTTTGGGGTTTTCTTGGCAGCAATACCAGAGGAGTTTGCCATTTCTTCCTCTAGCTCATTTTATAGAGGAAGAAACTGAGGCAAACAGGGTTACATGACTTGCCCCAGATCACATGGCTAGAAAGCATCTAAGACCATGCTCTCATGAAGATGAATCTTCCTGACTCCAAGTCAGACTAGCTACTGTGCCACCTGGCTACCTTGAGCACAAGTGAAGAGTGAAGAATGACACTGAGGTTGTGAACCCAGGGACCTGGGAAGATGGTAGTATCCTCAGCAATAAAAAGAATATTGGGAAGAGGGGGACAGTTTGGGACCATCTTGGACATTGAGTTTGAGATGCCTCTACAATGTTGTGTTTAACACAGCCAAAAGTGATGGAAGAATGAAGTGCAGGATTTGCATAGAGATCAATGAACTCATAATAGCTGATAAGACCACTGTGAGAAATAGTATAGAGGGAGAAGAGAAGAGAACCCAGGGCAGGACTTTGAGGGAACATCCACTGTTAGTGGGCATGATTTAGAGCAGTGATGGGCAACCTTTTGAGCTTGGTGTGTCAAAATTCGCCAAAAAACTGAGCATAACTCAGGTGGTATGTCACTTCAAGAAAAAAAAACCATAATTTCACAATATTTATAGTTTAAATAACAAAAATGTATAATTATTATATATAACTCTATTGAATAAACCAAAATAGGTAAATCAATATAGGTAGAATTGTTCTCTATAGTACCCAGAGTGTCTATACCACACTACAGCAAATGTTTCATCCTCGGCATGCAGCCCCATGCTTCTCTGTATGCATCCACATGCAGCCGTGTGTCATCGAAA
This sequence comes from Gracilinanus agilis, assembly GCF_016433145.1. Lineage (NCBI taxonomy): Eukaryota > Metazoa > Chordata > Mammalia > Didelphimorphia > Didelphidae > Gracilinanus > Gracilinanus agilis. The sequence goes on along the minus strand of NW_025382760.1, from coordinate 5,278 downwards.
ATGGCTATGCATGTCACACATGTCATAGGTTTGCCATCACCAATCTAGAGGGAGATGGAGTGAAGAAAACTGAGAAGGATTGGTCAGATAGGTAGGAGAAGCAGTAAATCATGTCATCTCTATGGAGCATCAGTTCCTTCATCTATAAAATGTAGTAATAATATTTGCATGACATAGCTAAGAAGATTTTTTTTTGTGAAGAAAGCACATTGTAAATCTTCAATATTTCCAAACTGATGGAACTGTGATCTCATACATAGTAAGAATATTTCTTTTGATGATAGAGATCACAACTTATCTGTATCTGACCATCCTTGGTGACTCTTGACCATATCCTTCTTTAATGTTTCCACAAGAAGTTCACCCAATGGGCTGGGGATCTTTCTTGATCTCTCTTGACATCATGATTCTACCAAAAGAGCATGTGGGTGCTGGGTTTGTACCCCAAAGAGATAATAGGGGGAAATACTTGTACAAAAATATAGCTACACTCTTTGTTGTGGCAAAAAATGGGAAAATGAGGGGATGCTCATTGATTGGGGAATGGCTGAACAAATTGTGGTATCTGTTGGTCATGGAATACTATTGTGCTAAAAGGAATAATGAACTGGAGGAATTCCATGTAAATTGGAACAACCTCCAGGAATTGATGCAGAGCGAAAGAAGCAGAACCAGGAGAACATTGTACACAAAGACTGATACACTGTGGTAAAATCGAATGTAATGGACTTCTCTACTAATAGCAATGCAATGTTGACAATTCTGAGGGATTATGAGAAAGAACACAATCCACATCCAGAGAAAGAACTGTGGGAGCAGAAACACAGAAGAAAAACTGCTTGACCACATGGTTCAATGGGGATATGATTGAGGATGCTGACTTTAAATAATCACTCTACACCAAATGGTAATAATATGGAAATAGGTTTTGAACGATGATACATGTAAAATCAGTGGAATTGCTTGTTGCCTCTGGTAGGGGGAAGGAGAGGGGAGGGAAAAGAATTTGAATCATGTAACCATGGAAAAATATTCTAAACCAATTAATTAACTAATGTTTGTTTTTCTAAAGAGCATGTGGGGTTGCCTGTGTTTTATCCCTTAATTTACTTATGTGGCAAGTCCATCTTTTTCAAATATACATTTCTTTGATGATATTTTTATTTTATTTTATTTTTCAATTTTTATTTTGAATATTTTCTCATAGTCTCATGTTTCATGTTCTTTCCCTCTCCCCCATGGTCCCCTAACCCCCCTTAGCCGATGCACAATTCCACTGGGTTTTACATGTATTTGGTGACATTTTTAAATACTGCCTTTCCTATACAATGCTTCATTTGTAACATGTTGAAATACAAACTATTATTACTATACTATGGCAGCAAGCATTTTGCCTAATTATTCAAATGGTCAGATTTGAGTTACTTTTAGGTTAATAACTGGGTAAATGTGGACACCAAAGGGATTCTATGATTATATGACAAAATGTAATCTATCTGATCATTGACAGGTGTTAGGCAATGACAGTGTGATCAATTCAGAGTTAAAGGAATATTTTCAACAGAGAAGCTAAATACATCTAAGACCTTTTTATGAAAAATTCTTGAGACAAAAAAATGACACTAAAGTTTATAGTTCCAGAGTTCTAAGTTATCTTGAGCAAATGGGTTTTTCTTACGCTTGTTTCTCTGTTTCTGTGGTCCCTTTCCCCTAGATATTGAATGAAATGGTGATAGTGTGACCTAGTTTATCTGGGTATTTTGATGTACTTATTATTCTTGCATTTGCTTTTATGCATATTATTTAAATATTATAGGAAACAAATTATTTCATTAGAAATATTAAATGAGGGGGTAGCTGGGTGGCTCAGTTGCCTACAGACAAGAGGTCCTAGGTTCAAATCTGACCTCAGACACTTCCTAGCTGTGTGATCCTGGGCAAGTCACTTAACCCTTATTGCCTAGCCCTCACCACTCTTCTGCCTTGGCTCTGAGACAGAAGGTAAATGCTTTAAAAAAAAAAGAACTATTAAATGATGTTAAGTTAATTTAACATGTGTTATTATTATTAATTATTTTGCCATATTACTAAGTAAATGGTTATATTTTGATTTATGTCATTATTGCAAGTGGCTGGTTTTACATTAATGGAAGCACACTGGTGGGGATTCAAGGGCTAAAATGGTAAGTAGGGGGATGTAGTCCACCTATAGCATGATTATCCCTAGCACCTTGAGAGTAATCACGAGATTGTGGTCTTTCTTTGGGAATCTAGACCTGTTCATGGGAGAGCAGGTTGAGCAAGCTAGTCAGTGGAGAGAGTGGGGAGATGTCTCTGTGCTCCATATGAGAAACACAAGTCACTCCAGTGTGGGTGGCCACCTCACACATTCATTATACTAGTCAGTTGTGTTTAGGGTTGCCTGAGCCTGAAAAGTCCCCTAAAGCGATCCCAGGGAATCTAGGATCCTCATTTTAGTGCTGGAGCAGATCTTACATATGATCTGATCCTCCTACCCTACCCCTACCTCCTATCACATTTTTATAGAAAAGGAAATTGAAACCTTGAGGTGAGAAATGTACCTCATGTCTTACAAGAAGCAAGTGTCAATGCTGGAAGGAGAACCCTGGTTCTCTGTTGTTTCTGGCTCTTTGGGACCCCATTTGGGGTTTTCTTCGCAAATTTACTGGAGTGGTTTGCTATTTTCTTCTCCATATCCTTTTGCAGATGAGGAACCTGAGGCAAACAGCGTTAAGAGACTTGCCCAGGGTAGCACAGTTAGTGAGGCTAGATTTGAACTCAGGAAGATGATTCTTCCTGACTTTCAGGTCCTATACTCTAACCAGTGTACCACCGAGCTGCTCTTTCTACTCCACTATTTTACTGTCCTGATTTCAGAGTCAGTGTTGGAAGGGACCTTTGAAGTGATCCAGTCAGAAAGAGGACTGAAAGAGACCTCTGAAGTCCTATCTAATGCTCTCATTTTACAGATTAGGTCAGGCTCAAGAGGTTAAGTTACTTTCTCAAGGTCATGTAGGTGAAAGGATCAGAGGTGAGATTTTAACCTGAGCCCTCAGACTCCAGAGCTTTCCTGTGAAAAAGACCTTATGTCTTAGAATCAATAATGTATATTGGTTCCAAGGTAGAAGAGAGGTAAGGGCTAGGCAATGGGGGTTAAATGACTTGCCCAGGGTCACACAGCTAGGAAGTGTCTGATATCAGATTTGAACCCAGGATCTCCCATTTCCAGGCCAGTCTCTTAATCCACTGTTCCACCCAGTCGCCTCCTATGCAATGTATATCTGTACAGGAATCTGCTCTATGATATCCTCAACAAGTATTCTTTTTTTTTTAAACAAGTATTCATTCTTGACTTGAAGACCTCAAATCAGAGAGGATTAATTATGTCCAGAAGCAACACCCTCCTATTTTGGACAGCTCTCATCAAAAGAAATTTTTCCTCAAGCCAAAATCTGTTTCCTAGCAACTTCCACCCATTGTTTCTACTTCTGCCTTCTAGGGACAAGCAAAAGAAGTCCAATTTTTCTCCTACCCAAAATGACCATAGAGTCCATTCTTCTACTCTGGTTGGATTTGAAACCAGGATCTGGAGGTACCGTAGCCCTAGTAATTCTATTTATTTCCTAAAAGCACTTACTGCCTGGCTTTATTGACCTGCTCTAAGAGGAAACCAAAAGCCTGACTAGGGAAATGTTGTTTTCCCCCATGCTATCACCTTGGTGAAATATCAACCCAAGGCACACCTCTGTGTATGGAGTTACTCAAGCTGTGTATGGAGTTACTCAGGGGTTTTGTCTTCTCTTGTTGGTCTTCCTCTTCTCAGGTTTCCACTGCAGCATAGAGGACAACATTGAAATTCAGCTCCATTCCAGCCCCCACTGAGGTTGTGACTAGGGTTTGCAGTTCTGCTTACTCCACTGAAGAAAGTTGAGGTTTCAGTTGTCTAAGTCAAGTGTCACACACACACTTCAAGAGCATGATGTCTGATTTATTGCTAGTTACATCAATTATTGCTTTTGGAACAGGATTCTGATTTTCTGTCAGCAAGATCAGTATGCACGGAGTGCCTTTCCTGGGAGACTGCCCTATTACAGTATATCAAAAGCAATTTCAAAGGAAAAAAAATATTCTACTGTAAACAGCCTTGGAGAAAATCAAAGAGACTCTCAAAAGTTCCTTTGTCTGAACTTGTTGTAGGAAAGAGATGTTTTTGTGCTGTGAAACTATCATTTCCCACCACCCCCAGCATCTCAGCTAGACATTCAGGTTCAAAGTGTTAGAGTCTCATCCCTCAAACGCAATCTGTTCTCTGAAAACACATTCAGGTTTTGTAAATATCCTTCAAATCGGAGACTTAATGAAGGCTGGAGGCTGCTGGCGTTGTAAAAAGAGAAATAAAATAAACATTTGGAGCCATATGATTATGTCTAGCTTTTGCATAGAACTGTAAGTTTTGCAGAATACTTTATAAATAGCATCTCATTTGATCTTCACCATAACCTTATGAGGTAGGTATTTATTGTTTCTACCATTTTACAGATGAGAAAACTGAGGCTGGCAGAGGATAAACTGACTTGCCCAGGATCACCCAACTTGTATAGACCTGAGGTAGGACTTGAAGTCAAGTCTTCCTTATTCCTGACTCAAATCAAGCATTCTATCTGCTATGCCACCTTGTGGCCTCAGAAAATAATGGGCAGTGCTAACAATGGCACAGGAGAGAGGTTGATACCAGAAGGGGAGGAAATAGGAGAAAGGTTAATTTTCTTTAAAAAAAAAAAAAAAAAAGCTGTGAACTTGTTTTCCTTTACTAAAAAATTTCAGTGGCTCCCAATTGATTACTGAATAAATTCTGAACTCTTAACTTGATATCAAGTCTGTTTACAATTTGGTTCCAGTCTGTCTCAGTAGCATCATCCCCTTCACATAATCTATGCAATGACCAGACTCAATGGCTTTGTGCCCTCTGAACAGTCTCAGTGTTTTTTGCTTCCCTGCCTTGGCTTGTAGCATGCCCTCCATCTGGAATGCTCTCCCCGTAGCAGCTTTACTTACTTGTTAAAATCCTACTCAGTGTAAATGCCACATTTGTCTTAAACTTGCTGGGATCTAGCTGAAAGCAATCTCCCCTCCTTTGCACTCTCCCTTATATTTGTGCCACTCAGAAGCTCATCATATTATATTATATTATATTATATTATATTATATTATATTATATTATATTATATTATATTATATTATATTATATTATATTTCA
>NW_025382759.1:0-2556 GCF_016433145.1 Gracilinanus agilis | reverse complement strand
GCCTTCACCCCTGCAGAAGGTAGTGAAAGTCTGTGGGCTGGAGATCTTTATTCGCCCCTGAGGTGATGCCTTCAACACTTGGGAAAGGCCGTGTTTTAGGGGCCTTTGTCCCGGCCGGAGGTGGTGCCTTCACCCACGTGGATGCTTGGGGAAAGTCTGTGCACACCCCCAGCCACCTGGGGTCCCTCATCTTGCAGCACACAGGTATAAGCCCCGGGGCTGCCAGTGATTATCTGGTTGCCCCAGTCCTGTTTTCCCACTTGTGCGTTGGCGTTGTGAGAGGTGTGTGGTGTGGGGGAGGGGCTTCTTCCTCTCGCTTTTTAGTGAGAGCTGTTTCACCCCTTTATNCCTAGCCGGAGGTGGTGCCTTCACCCACGTGGATGCTTGGGGAAAGTCTGTGCGCACCCCCAGCCACCTGGGGTCCCTCATCTTGCAGCACACAGGTACAAGCCCCGGGGCTGCCAGTGATTATCTGGTTGCCCCAGTCCTGTTTTCCCACTTGTGCGTTGGCGTTGTGAGAGGTGTGTGGTGTGGGGGAGGGGCTTCTTCCTCTCGATTTTTAGTGAGAGCTGTTTCACCCCTTTATAGTGTGGAAATGCCCCGATTCTGCGTACCTTCAAAGCTGCGCCCTGTTGTGGGGTTCCTTCGTTCATCTGGACTCGTTTTTACTTCCCCTTGAGGAGTCCTGTATGCTTCGGTCAGGAGAGATAGAGCAGCTGCTCCTTACACTGCCGCCATCTTAACAGGAAGTCTCTGATTTTCCTTCTCTTGACCTAGTCAGTGAAGTTCACCAGTTCAATGAATCCATTCCCCAAAATCCCCATCATGAACTCTCCAGTAATCATGATCATAAAGATGGTCTTCATTGCATTTAACATGTTTGCAGATAGGAAACTCCAATGTCTAATATCATAACTTTTGGATTAATTTTCAACCAAAATATTGAAGAGAGGTATCTATGTTATTGAGGTTTTGCTGTGATATTTTTCCTGCATTTATTATGTCTCCTGTTCCAGAGAAAGATTCTTTTGTGCAAGGCTGAAGTTATTTTCACAAAATACTTCCTTAATTTTTTGTAGCCTTTTATGCCTACTGCAGCTTGTAATTTTGCATGCATGGTGTATCTATTTGCTTACAGTCAAATAGGAAAATATTCTTTCATCATTTTGCACATTTCTTTTGATGCTATTTTCGATGAAGTTTACCATCAGTTTGAGCTTTGAATCAAATGACTAAAAAATAATCTTTATTCTTAACAATGAAGCAAATCTGGAAATAAATTTCATTATTACTACTAGCAATGAATATTTATGATAGGTAGGTTGTGCAATGTATAGTACATTGGACCTAGAGTCAGTAAAACCTGAGTTTAAATCTGGCTTTAGACACTTGCTAGTTGAGTGACCAAGTCACTTAATCCTGTTTGTTTGTTTCCTCATCTGTAAAATGAGCTGGAAAGGCAATCACAAACCACTCTAGTGTCTTTGCCAAGAAAACCTTGAATGGAGTTACAAAGTGTTGGACACAACTAAACAACAACAAATGAGAATTTAGAAAAGCTCAAGATTAGAAATTATCAGAACTGTGGTCATTATCAATATAATTCAAGCCCAAAAGGAAGATTTTCTTCAATTACATCTGTAATTTAAAAAGGAAGAAATACAAATCCTAATGTATTATTAGAATTCACATTCTCATCTATCTGTAATATTTACTTAGTAGTAACTTTTTATTCAACAGTTTTTAAACAGTAAATTAAAATGAATCTAAATGAATTTAAAATTCTTTTTACAGTACAGGAGCAGTCTTTTGATTATTATCTAAACAGTTTTATGAGAGAATAGATGATCTCCCTTCATTTTATCATTATAATTTCACTCACAGGGTTTTTTAAGTGTTCCTAGGCTCAAAGTTATTGTCTTCAGTTATTCATAAAATTAATGTTTAAATCTCCTCCAGTTTTACCATTGAGCTTCTTTCATTAAGAATGTGTCTGTATTTCCCATAATTTACTCTGACAAAATCTATATAAAAAACATTTGTAATGTACAAAAAATTTTAGTTGGCATCCCTTAAATATCACAGGGACAAAAAACTAAGAGGAAGGCAATAGTAAATCAGTTAATTAACCAGAAAGCATGAACTACTGTCTGGCACTGTACAAAGAAGGGTAATTCATTAAATAAATAAACATTCATTTGGGAAGCTTATGGTCTAGCTTACAGAGGAGATAACATGTTAATATTTATCCTGAAGTTAATTTGGTCTGTTGCACCAGACTACAGTTGACTATATATAGTTGGAGAATGTTAAATAGTAGATTCTTAAGTTATTACTTCTGATTCCTTTCTTTAATCAAAAGCAGCAAACTTATCAATAGAAAACACAGGAAACAATCAATTTAAAAAAAGAAAAGTTAACTTAGCCACTTGGGGAAGATTTTTAAAATATCAACCCCATATGTATAGTAAAGTGAGCTGTTGAGTTTTTGTCATTTTCTGGGTTCTTTGTTTGGGTTTTGTAAGAATGTTTTTAAACATGTGAGCGTAATAATGC
>NW_025382758.1:3865-6754 GCF_016433145.1 Gracilinanus agilis | reverse complement strand
CTCTTTCTCTCTCTCTCTCTTTCTCTCCCTCCTTCCCTGTTTCTCTCTCACTCTGTCTGTCCGTCTCTCTTTCCATTTACCCACATTCTAACCAGATGTGTGATCCAATTTCTAAGCCTAGAGATGTTTTTGGACTGGCCGGATATAGCAAGTATCAAGCACACTCTGGGGATTCCAAGTGGCTATTAACACCCTGGAGTCCAGGCCAGAACCAGATTAAAATGTAATTGGGAAATATTTAACAAAATTGATAAAAATATGATGAAACCCAGATAACCGTACATTTAAAAATGAAGTCAGTATGCTCCTGCGGGGACCCTCACACAAAATCAGTGGCTCCCATTTCTTTTTGTTTGGGATACAATATAGTCCACAAAAAAGCCTGTACAGAGCCATCTTCTACAGCAGGGGTCGGCAACGTATGGCTCTCGAGCCATATCTGGCTCTTTTGAGGGCCAGATATGGCTCTTTCTGCAGGAGCCATAAAGTCCATTTTTTTTCAGGTGCTGTTACAGGAGCGGCACTGGGAGCACTGTACGGCTCTCACGAAATTACATTTTTAAAAAATGTGGCGTTTATGGCTCTCACAGCCAAAAAGGTTGCCGACCCCTGCTCTACAGGAAGGACTCCTTGATTCTCCTAGCTAAATAATGCCTCATTCTGCTTTCTTTGGAACTCACTTTTTATATAGTTATACACACTGAGTTGGAAGGGACTCAAGAGATCATCTGATCCCCCTGCCCTCATTTTACAGGTGAAGAAACTGAGGCCCAAAGAGATTAAGGGAATTATTAAATACTTATGTTCTCACACTACTTCCCAACACATTTACCCTCTATGTATCTTGTATGCACCTAAGTGTTCTGGGCATGAGGATGTGAGCTCCTTGAGGGCAGTCTATGTTTTTGTCTTTGCATTAACAGTTCCTGATCCAGAGTAAGCATTTAATGTTTGTGAATTGACTAATATATCACCCTTAGAATGGAACCCTCCACCTCCAGCGGGAACGATTGCCCCTTTTCGGTATGCCAAACATCTTCCATACAGGAGGTATTTAATAAATGCTGATTGCCTAATTTGGGGTCATCCTTAAGGACAGGGAGTATTTTGTTCCTCTCTGTATCCCCAGCATCCACTGCTCAGATCCTCAAAGGCAGGAGGACTTGGTGTTTCTCTCTATGACTGATGGATGCATTAAAGTGAATTAAAAGAATGGTCAGGAATAAAGGAAGGAAACGTGAAATCTGCCCAACAAATTTAATGAGTAATGAAATCATACAAATTCCAAGATACGAAATGGTAAATACAGGAGAAGAATGATGTCTCCGAGGAGAAAACACGACTGCTTTCGGCAAGGGAAACGAAACCAAGGAATACACCTAACATGGGCTGGCGGGGCTCCTCGTCTGAAGTCGGTTTCACATTCAAGGCTGCTTCAGGAAGAGCTGGTCCCGGGTCCCCCAAGGAGTTAGCCCCTCACAAAGTATGGGTGCACATGCCTTCATCCTACTCCCCCCTCCCCATCCCCAGGACCAGACCACGACATCTTTTTACTCCCTGACGTAGATTCTTGTGCACACGACATCATCGGCACCAAAAGTCTGCAGGACAAAAGGATGAGAAACATGAAATCAGTGCAGAAATGAGACTTTTTCCCCCTCTTTTACAAATGATGCTGTTTGTGTCCCTGCTTGGAAGCCTGTCTTGCCTGACAGTCCTGTTTCTTGGGTTCTCACGCAAAGGGCACAGGGGGGGACGGAGCCCTCGATGACAAGACAGAGCCCTTCTGTTCCTCTTTCATTCCTGGAGGGCACAAATTCTAACCACTGGGGCTTCAAGAAGGAGGAGCTGGCCTATGTGAAGGGGTCCCCACTCTGTTCTCTACTGTGGTGGAAAGAGGGGAGTGTGTAGAGAGGTCTCCCCCATTTCCCCAGCACTCTGCCCTTGCTAGGGGATCCCCCCAACATCTCATAACCTCAGCAACTGAGAGAGGAGAAAGACAAGATGCCTCCCAGTATGGCTAAGAAGCCTGGACAAGCTACAACATCCAATTATTATTATTTTAAAGCCATGTCTGCATGGGAAATGCAGTGCAGATAAAGTAATCTCAGCTCTGTGCTCCTTCAGACATGTTTTTAGAATAACAATAATTGGATTTTCTCTTTGGGAAGCATTTACTAACTTAATTAGGGGTAGAAACTGAGCTATATTTTTTTAAACCCTTAACTTCTGTGTAGTGGCTCCTGGGTGGAAGAGTGGTAAGGGTGGGCAATGGGGGTCAAGTGACTTGCCCAGGGTCACACAGCTGGGAAGTGTCTGAGGCCGGATTTGAACCTAGGACCTCCCATCTCTAGGCCTGACTCTCAATCCACTGAGCTACCCAGCTGCCCTTGAGCTGTATTTTTGCATTCAGGAGGTGACAACAGTTGGGGGAGCACAAGCATTGCATACTACCTGTATGGCCTTGGAGAAGTCATTTAAACCCATCTTGGCCTCAGTTTCCCCATCTATAATAAGAGTTGGACTAGATGATCTCTAAGGACCCTTCTACTTAGATGTCTATTCTGATGACCCTTCCAGGTTGTCTTGATGGGATATAAAAACATTAGGTTTGGAGTCAGGAATGGTTTGGATTGGGCCCGAGCGCTATGACTGAGTCCCAATTTGGCCATTAACTAGGAATTTGATTCTGGACCCGTTGGATCACTTAGCCTCAAATTCTGGGCCTCAGTTTTCCTGTTCCCTATAAAGGCTGATAACAGACTAGGGTTGACTCCCAGCATCCTTTCCATTTCTAAGAATCTATGAGATATGTGAAAGTCCTTTGAAAATTATAAAGCCAAGGAAAGGAAAGGAAAGGAAAGGAAAGGAAAGGAAAGGAAAGGAAAG
>NW_025382758.1:0-3776 GCF_016433145.1 Gracilinanus agilis | reverse complement strand
AAGGAAAGGAAAGGAAAGGAAAGGAAAGGAAAGGAAAGGAAAGGAAAGGAAAGGAAATTATAAAGCCTGGTATAACCTAGAGGATTTTAAATGACCAATCCATATTTGTACTCACTGCCAAGTGCTTTTAAAAGAGCAGAGCAAGAAAGATGGAAAGAGGTCCTTGAACATAAAACTGACTGAAGGTGGGCTAAGCAGGGGAACAGGGAAAGCATGCAAGGTCTCAAGAAGACTCACTTGACTCTTCTCTCCTCATCCATAATACTCTAACCCTGTTGCACTTCCCAGCCACCGAAGACTCCTATTATCCCATTAGGATGAGACCCCTTGGGAGGAGGGTCCGTTGTGCTTGCTTGATGAGGGCAAAAAATGAATTTTGTAGATGCACCGCAGATTTCCATTGGGCTGAAACCAATGGCCACATTTAAATAATGATGATTTAGAATAGTATGAGTTTGAATACATGTGGGATTTATCATTCAAATTCATTAAGACCTCTTATTTATTTCCCCCAGGACTCAGTACAGTGCCAGACATGTAGAAAACATTTAAATTCTGTCTATTAACTGTCCATTTCTCCATCCACCTACCAATTTAGCCTTGAGCTCTGATACTAGAATTTCAGGCCCCTAAAATCATCCAAAAGACACTAACCTATAAATCACAGCATTCACAACTTATGTGACTCTGGCCAAACCAATGAACCTCAGTTTCCCCATCTGTAAAAAGGGAGAGTTGGACTCTATGACTTCCAAGGTCCCTACCAGATGTAGATCTATAATCCTATGATCCCAAGATGGCTTATCTATTCCCAAAGATAACTATTATTTACAGAGTCATTTTCCTAATCCTGATGAGGTCTCAAATATTCTGCAGCTGAAACGTGGGAAGAAACACCCAGAGTTGAAGAAAACGTCCCAAGAGACTTCAGACTCCATTTTAAAAAAATATGGTGCAAATCCACAAGTTAATAACCAAACTTGTCCAAGACCACCATCCTTAATCTAATAAAGAAGGCTTGTTCCAAATGGTGGTGCCATTTTGTGAGTATAAGGGAAGAGATAGGAGAAGATGATGCCAAGTCCAGCAAAGCAACACTAGTGGCCAGGACTCAAAAGAAGCCGAAGGCTTAGATAAATTAGCATTTTAAGGCACTTTACATAGTTGCCTCATTTAAGGCTCATGGCACCCCTGCAAGGCAGGTGCTATCTACAGTCCCATTTTATGGACAAAGAAGCAAGACACAGAAAGACCAAGTCAATGACTTACTCAGGGATCGCAGTGTCTGAGGTAGGATCTGAACTTGAATCTTCCTGACTCCTCCTAAACAGTCCAACCTTTACTCAAAACACAAGTCTCTTCTCTAATATCCTCGATGATTGGGTTGAGCCTTAAACACCTCCAAAAATGGACAAATCATTCCCTACCACTTATGAGCGGTTCTTTAAGGGTTAAAAAGCCCTTATTGATCTCTTCCACAAAATGACTAACATGGGAAAATGTTTTACATGATTGCACGTGTAAAATCTATATCAGATGGCTTACCGTCTCAGGGAAAGGGGAGAGGAGGGAAGGTGGGAGAGCATTTGGAACCCAAATTTTAAAAGAAAATAAAAATGAATAAAAATAAAAAGCAAGGTCTATTCTATAATTAAATCAAAACTAGATCTATAGACAGATAGGCAGACAGACAGACAGATATCTGTCTATAGATCTACATATCTCCAGGATAAACTGGGGCATTTAATAACGGCACATTGATCCATTGACTTCCATGGCATCATTTCAATGATTAACTGGTCCATCGGAGAAGCTTTGTTCAAGTCAACGTAAAGAAGTCTAGCTGTGGCATATTATGGAATGGACGTTAGAGGTCATCCAATCCAACCTGCTTATTTTACAGTTAAGGAGGTTATTCCTTGTTTTAATGGCTTTATTAATGACTCCAACTCATTGCTTTGAGATACCAAATTTTAGATTCCAAATGGTTCGAAGGGCTGTTCACGCTCCCTTTGAGACCTACATTGAAATACAGCCAAAGGGAGTAAAGATGTAATTCTAGACACTACTTTGGGTGGTGGAGATGGCCTGAGGTACCTTCCACGTAGACCTCAAATTCTATCCATGTGCCTTAAGGACAAGAACAACCTTGTTTGGTGGGGGAGATCCTTAAACGCTCAGGCTTGGTTTTGTCCAGAATCATTCTCTTATTCATTTTGGCCTGGCATTCATTCCCCTGCCATCCCATTCCATTGATAGCCTTCGTTTTGCTCCTGGGAGGCCTGGACAAAATGCTGAAATAATCAGAGCTCCTATCCATTCCACACTTTAGAGTATTTCTGCTGCCTCCGCCATGAGCTGTTCTATAGAATCAATCAGAGAACCAACATCTTATTCCATGTCTACTCTGTGTCAAGCACTGTAACCTGAGCCTTAGGCAGGGGCTATTTTTTATCTTTGTATCCCTGGAAGAAGGCACAGTGCCTGCCCATCCTCTGGAAATGAATTCTATTGGGCATTATTAAGGGCCCTGGGCTCAGAATTATGAATACCGCATTCAGATCCCGACTGGTTCCCCCATTAGCAGTGAGGCCACGAGTTCAGCTACTTCTTTGCCATCTGCCTCTGAAGGATGGGAAGAGAGAACGATGGGGTCCTCTCTGGCTTTCGGAGGTGGGGAAGACTGAAGGAGAAGGATGTGTAATTGGTATTCATCCCGTACAGCAAAGATGGAAGCAAAGCCAGAAGCTGCTTCCTTGGAAGCACTATTCGCTCTACCGCAAGATTACTTCTAGTTCTTCCTGGTAAGAAATAATTGGGAAGGTGGGACGACAGTCACTAGTTAAGAAAAGGACAAAGATGATTCCCTCTAGGGCAAAGGCCAGTTCAAATCAGCACAAGGTCCAGAGCTGGCAGGGGCCTTTGGTCATCTGGCCCAACCTCCTGGTCAGGCTATTCTACTCGGACCTCTCAGTCCAAGAGAGTGAAGAGAGACAGGCTAGTTTCACCTCTTCTTGGTCTTATCTCTCCTAAAGTACCGGCAGCAGGAGAATGGAAAGAATGCTAGAGTTGGGGTTCAGAGACCCAAAGTCTCTAGAGCCAAGTCTAATACCTCATCTGGGGATAGGGGGGACCCTGCCAAGATCATATCACCTCTGAGTGTCAGCTCCCTCCCTTCCAAACAGAGTGCTAACACTACCCACCTCGGAGGAATGTTGGGAGCAAAGTGCTTTCTAAATACTGAACATGCCACAGAATTCAAGATTATTATTATTATCTACAGAATGAACTCCTGGACTTCACAGAAGGTCCACTGGATCCTCTAAGCAAATGATTAGGTTTATTCAGGATCCAGGAGGGCCACTCTTCAAGGGACTTATAGCCTGATTCAACCCTCCCTGGGGTCAGAAGAAAGGTATAGAAACAGGGGAGGAAGAAAGTATGAAGGGTGAGAAAAAGAAAGTGATAGAAAGAAAGAGAGAAATAGAGACATGGAGACTGAGACAGACACAGAAAGAGGGAGAGAGAGGGGAAAAGAGAGACAGAGACAAAGAAACAGGGAGGAAAGGAGAGAAAGAAGGAAAAAGAGAGCGAGAAACAGAAAAAGGAGAGAAAGGGGAAAAGGGAGACAGAGACAATGAGAGGGAGAAGAAAGGAGAAAAGGAGAGAAAGAAGGAAAGGGAAGGAGAGGGAGAAAGACAGATGGAGAGAAAGGGGGGAAAGAGACAAAGACAAAGAGAAGGGGAAGAAAGGAGAAAAGGAGAGAGAGAAGGAAA
>NW_025382757.1:0-8391 GCF_016433145.1 Gracilinanus agilis | reverse complement strand
GAGAGAGAGAGAGAGAGAGAGAGAGAGAGAGAGAGAGAGAAAGGTGGGGGGGACAGGATGGAGTGTTTTCACTGAGCTGTCCAGCAGTAGGGTCCCCCTGCTCTGTCCTGCTGTTAGACCTGGTTTTCTTTCCTCTCAAAAAGCTCTGTTCTGACTTGGTGTGGTAAAGCAAGTAGGTCTGAAGTTTTGCTCCATCTAAGCTGCCATCTTCTGAGAGTTTTTGATTTGTTTCTCTGGCTTTCTCCTCTAGCCACCTGTAGCTCACCTCTTAAGATTTGCTCTGTCTAAGCTGTTATCTTCCCAGAATTCCTCCTCTTTCTTTGTCTGTCTATGCCTCTCTTTCTCTGTGCCCTACCATCTCTTCCCTCTCTCTTCCTCTTGACTTTCCTATTTCCTTTTACTCTCATCTCTTTTCTCTTTCCCCTTCTCCCTCCCTCCCTCTCTGTCTCTATTTCTCTGTCTCTCTGTCTCTTTCTCTGTCTCTCTCTGTCCATCTCTCTCTCTCTCTCTCTCTCTCTCTCTCTCTCTCTCTCTCTNTCTCTCTCTTTCCCCTCCTGTCTCTCTGCCTCTTTCTCTTCTCTCTCTTTGTCTCTGTCTCTGTCTATCTCTATCTTTCTCTGTGTGTGTCTCTGTCTCTTTCTCTGTCTCTTTCTCTGTCTGTCTCTCTTTCATTTTCTTTCCTTCTGAAAGCTTTATTTTTAATTCTCTTGTACGCACACAAGCAAGCCATCCATGATGTCTGGTTATAAGCAAAATTAGGCAGCAAAAAATGTTTAAAAGTTGAAACAAAGAGAACTAGAAGAAGTAGTCAATTTAGCCTTCAGTGTTCAAATGAAATATGGCCCTGTCAGCTGCTGCTGATGCAGGCAAGTTGCTGCCAGATGCACCCTGACATAGTGCTAATGCTTCCTTCTTTCAAAGATTGTCATGGACCATAAGCATTAGCAGATGAATGCTTTTAGATATGGGAGAATTTGAAAATCTTATCCTACACTCAATACAGACAGTTCTTTGCAGAAAGTTCATCTTCAGATTCATACTTTAGACTCAGATTTGTGCTCTAATCTGACCATAGATTCTACTGGGGGAGCCCCCCTGAAAAACTGCTAAAGTAAAATGTTTTGGGTCATATAAAATGCATAAAGAGAAAGAGGTAGGTCTTGGGGAAGCCTGGTAAGTCCCTCCTGAGTCCCTCATGCAGTCTTTAAAAAAGTGTTCATCACAGAATTTCAGAATTGGAAGGGGCCTCAGTGGCCATTGAGTCTAATAAAAAGAGATTATCCAGCCTCTTCTTGAAGACCTCCAGTGAAGTGGGGGGAATCACTACCCTTAAGATAGTTCATTCTAATGGAATAATATTTGTGAAGCTTTTAGCACAGTGCCTGGCACAAAGTAAATATTTTAAAAATGCTTAATTAATGCTTCTCTCCCATTCTATTTTTTGGAGAGTTCGAATTGTTAGGAAGATTTTTTTACATATCAATCCAACATCTACTTCTTTTCAGTTTCTACCCACTGCTCTTGATTGTAACCTCTGGGGCCAAACAGAACAAGTCTAATCTATCCTCCATGTGATAGCCCTTCAAATATCTGGAAACAATAGAGAACCAGGCCTGCATTGGGAGGACCTGGATTCAAATCTTGGTTCAGAAACTTCCTAATTGTGTGACTCTGGGAAAGTTACTTAATCCTGATTGCCTAAACCTGATCACTCTTTTGTCTTAAAATTGATCTTAAGTTCAAATCTGGCCTTAGACATTTCCTAGCTGTGCGACCCTGGGCAAGTCACTTAACCCCAATTGCCCATCACTTATAGCTCTTCTTGGAGCCAATACTTAGTATCAATTCTAAGATAGGAGGTAATGGTTAGTTTTTTGTTTTTAAAAGGATACTAAGAAGGTCAGAGTTAATTTTTTTAAAAAATAGCTATCATGTCCCCCCACCTCCCCATGACCCTTAAGTCTATAACCAATTTTCATATAACATGGACTCAAGATATTCCACCATATTGTTCATCATCCTCTAGACACTTGTTTACTTTACAATGTGGTTTCTAACCTGTAGCACCCAGAATTGACAAATACTACAGATGTGGGCAGAGCAGGGAATAGAATATGTGGGTCCTTATTCCTGGAAACTATACTTTTACTTTGTTCAGCCCAAGATCCTGTTAGGCTTTTTGGTTGCTACCTCATATTGCTGATTCATCTTGAGTTTACAGTCTACTAAAACATAGGTCTTTCCAATGTAAACTTTTAGTGTATTTAACTATGCCAGGTGTTTCTGGAGGCTCCAGCCTCACGGAGGCCTTTCTTCTTAGAGGAGGCCTTGTGGCTAGAAGCCTTGTTTAATTCACTTCTGTGCCCTCTGCTGGGGCCTCTAAATCCCTATCTGGTTTGGGCCTCTGGTCTGGATCAGAGTTTCTCTCTCTCAATTTCCCTACCTTAAACCTTCCTAATTGTAAATAAACCACCATAAAAGTCATCCTGACTTTGGTCTATTTTATTTTGAAATTGAGTTAGTCAATTTCTGGCTACCATACCTTAAATATCTAGGCTCCCCTCTTATACTCCCCCATCCATTCCTCTCAAATTAGTTTTTGGGAACAGGAAATAATCATTGTTCCTCAGTAATTATCCCTTAGGCACAGCCTCCTTGGAAGACACACTGCCTGGATGGCTTTCAGAGAATGCTGAGATTCCTTTCTTTGCACATCCAGAAAGTCTGGTTTGGGAACTCTCATATTAAAGCCAATATAAGTGGTAAAGTCATTTGGTGGCCTCCCTGATACCCAGGCCTCAGCTCTTTCTCCTCCTCTCAATGCTGGCTCAAGAAGTATCTGGAAATGTTTCTTAGTTCATTGTTAGCAGCTTATATTTCTGTAGTGCTTTAAATTTTGCAAAAAAAATCTTTTCTTCAGTACTTTGCTATAAGGTAGAGAGAATATATATCAGCTCCATTTTTTAAATAAGGAAGCAGGCTTAAGATGACTTGTTCCAATTTTCTTACGTTTTAGGTTTTGGGAAATAGAGATTTGAACCCTAGTCACTTGAAGCCAAGTATAGTGCTGTTGGCACTTGGACAAACTTCTTTCTTCTGACTAAGGACTAATACAAACATAATAGAATTTCCCCTGATATTGGAAAGCACTAACCCAGGAATTCTTGAAATTTCTCAGTTTTTGAGATTGTCTCCCTATCTCATCCAGCCTGGAAGTGCCACGGTCACTCATAATCCAATTCCACCATTGATCTACAAGAATGCTTTGACCACCTTCCTTTCTGGCAGCCTGGTAACTACTTCTTCTCAAGGGTTCAGGGATGGAATAAGCATTTATTAAGTTCCTACTATGTGCTAGACCAAGGTTTATCCAACTATAAAATGAGAGGGTTGGGTTTCATGTCTTCTAAAATCCTTCCAACTCTATGTTTCTGACTTTTTCCTCAAGGCTCAGATATTCAGATACTATCTCTTCCATGAAGTTTTTCCTGATCCCGCTTCACCCCTAAGGGATCTCTCCCTTTTCAGTCTCCCTAGAATTCTTGGTCTGGATCCCTCCTTTGCCTTTATATTATGCATATTTGTGTATGTTATTTCACATTTGGTTGTAAATTCTCCGGGGGACAAGGATCATAGGTTTCTGGTTTCTTGGAATGAGTTAGTGACTTTTTCTATTTTATTCTTTGTTAGATAGAATAGCTCTTTGGGGAGAGAATAGAGAACATTTAGAAATGAAAGTGGAGGAAAAAACCTACAAGATATCACTACTTTTAAAAGAGATTAGTACAGGAGTTCTTAACCTTTTTTGAGTCATGAATTTCTTTGGCAGTCAGGTAAAGCTTACAGACCCCCTTCTCAGAATAATGTTTTTAAATATGTCAAATATACTATAATTTACAAATATACTTGAAACAAACTTACAAATATACTTAGGATCACAAAGGAAATAAATTATACTGAAAGAAAGCAAACACTACTTTTACCCTAAAGCTAGGCATGAACTAGCTTTAGTTCATAAAGCTAAGTCAAACTAAGAGGTAGTTAGGAGGCACAGTGAATAAAGTGCTGGGCCCAGAGTCAAAAAGATCTGAGTTCAAAATTGTGGAATCTGTTGGTGATGGAATACTATTGTGCTCAAAGGAAAAATGAACTAGAGGAATTCCATGTGAACTGGAATGACCTCCAGGAATTGATGCAGAGTGAAAGGAGCAGAACCAGGAGAACATTATACACAGAGACCGATACACTGTGGCACAATCGAACATAACGGACTTCTCTACTAGCAGCAATGCAAGAATCAAGAGCAAGGCTGAGGGACTTATGAGAAAGAAAACTAGCCACACTCAGAGGAAGAACTGTGGGAGGAGAAACACAGAAGAAAAACAACTGCTTGAACACATGGGCTGATGGGGATATTATTGGGGATGTAGACACTAAATGATAATTCTAGTCCAACTATCAATAATATGGAATTAGGCCTTAATCAATGATACATGTAAAACCCAGTGGAATTGTGCGTTGGCTAAGGGGGGTTAAAGGGGTTTGGGGGGGAGGGAAAGAACATGAAACATGTAACTATGGGAAAATATTCAAAATAAAAATAAAAAAATTAAAAATTAAAAGCAAAAAAAAGATCTGAGTTCAAATCTACCCTCAGACACTGTGTTAATCTGTTTGCTTCAGTTTCTTCAATTAGGAATTGTACATAATGATAGCATCCACCTTCCATTGTGAGGATCAAATGAGGTTTACAAAAAAAAGAACTGCTAAAATATTTTGGTACAGATAGGTCCTTTCCCTTTATCTCTAATCTCATTGGGATACAGACCCATTAGTGGTATTGCCAGGTTAAAGAGTATGTATGGCCTTTTGGATATGGTTCCATGTTCACAGATTCACCAAGAATGTATTTGCAAGACCTGTATTTTTTGAGGACAAATCACTTTTCCCTCTAATCTTCATTTATTTACTTTGTAACAAGTGACTTTTAACATTTACCTGCTTCAATAGTACAGGACTCTCCAGGCTGCTGACTTTCCCTGTGGGACTCTGTCCCTGGGATGTACAATATCTGAGGATGCTTTGGAGTTTTAAATGCTCAAGCACCTATTCCTGAAGACATAGACACATATGCACACTGGAGGTGCATGCGCTACACATTTATATACCATATAGACTGTTCCCTGTGAAGCATCATTATCACAAATCTTCTGCTGATTTCTTTCTGTTGCCAACAGGATAACAAGTGGACTAAATAATGGTGTTACTGGTGTGATACAGGTACTGCAGTTGGTTAGAAGTTATTATAGAAGAAATGAGCAGAAACTTCACCCTAGACCTGATGAGGGAAGAGAGAAGGAAGATACCTTGGCTTTAATATACATTCTTGCTGTCTGATAAGAGCAGAGGCAGGCTGCAGGTATGGGGAGGAAAGCCATCTTAGTGTGGTTCTCTACCTCCCCATAAATTTCCTGTGCAGAGCTCACTAATTTCTGAAATTCTGACATTAGATCTTTTTTAGGAGTAAGGAGGTAGAAAAAATAATTCAATTCAATAAACATTTATTGACTACCTATTGTACGTAAGGTACAAGAGGAAACAAACAGAAACATAAAACAATCTTGATCCTCAAGGAGTAACATTCATTTGGGAAAAAGCAGTAGAATGCAGTTATAGTACAAATGAAAAAGCACTTTATTTAGTTGGAGGATACAGATTTAAGTCTGGACTCTGTCTGGAATGGAAGCAAAAGCTTCCTAACAATTGAAGCTCTATCCAAGCAAACTGAATTGCCTCCAGTGTTTGGATGTCTTTGGATGTCTTCAGGCAGAGGCTGGATGACCATTTGTTAAGAATATTATACAGAGGATTCCTATACAAGCATTGATTGGATTGGATAAACTCTGATTTCTCTTTCAACTCTGTGATTTTTGGAGGTTGTATAGTAGACCTTGAGGTTGGCATAAAACAGGGGTGTACTGAAATAAAATCCTGTAGGGACTGATTGACTTTTTGTTGTGAGTATTTACACCTTGAAAATGGATAGATACTACAAATCAGAGTTTGATTTATTATTTGGTTGATTATAGACTTAAGAAGTAGTAGAGAAAATAAATTTTAATACAGATTAAAAAAACCTTTTAATACAGATTAAACTTAAAAGTATATTGTATAAATCTAGTCTCAGACACTTCCTAGCTCTGTGACTCAGGAAAGTAACTTAACCTCAGTTGTCTAGTACTTACTGTTCTTTTGTCTTCAAAACAATTCTTAGTATAGATTCTAAGACAGAAGGTAAAGATTTTTTAAAAAGTGTATTGTGGATATATGCGTATTTTTAAAAAAAGAGGTAGCTGTTAAACATTTACTAGCACATCAATGGTATAATATCTGACTACATAGTATAGGTAATGAAATGGTCTCATCATGTTCTCTCCTTACACCTCTCATGTAGATGTAAGATAAGAGTAATAGCAGATTACAATCAAGGGCATCATCACTCTTCTTTTTCCCTCAAGCTCCCTCATCATGCCTTTTTTTTCTCTCTCTCTCCTTATCTCCTCTTCACACACCTTTTTAGAACATATTTTTATGTAATATTTCCAATTTCCCAAGAGTGCATTTAGCATCCCAGGGAAGTTTAGGTCCCAAGTTTTTAAGGCCTTTGTTCTTACTATACCTTGCTAAATAATGCTAAATAATACTAAATAAATGACTTTGCTAAATACTAATTGTGTCCACTGGCTGATTATTACTAGGATGCACATAGGTGGGAGCTAAGTTAGCTAAAAGTTACCACAGGCAGTAGTCACATACTAGAAATTCAGCTAGTGAGTATGTGTACAAGTTGCAGAGTAGATCAGAATGGGCATGGAGGCATTATCCCAGTTATTTAGTTTATTCATACTGGATCTTCAGGAATCCACTGGAGAGATGCCCCATCTGGAACACAACCTTGATCCTCTAGTTTTATAGGAATTCACTAGAGAAAATTTGGCATTTTTCCTCTTTGTTTCAGAATGTTATTGGATGGCCTTTTTCCTTTACAATTCATAACAATTTCTTTGAGTTAACTTTTGTTTGGTTAAATAATTAAGTACTAATATATATCCTGTTTATTACTGCACCATTAGGAGTATGGAAGATGATATGTAGTATACAGATATTGTACCCTTGGGTTTTGGTAAGAAGTCTAATTGTTGTTATTTTCTTCAATGAAATTATTTGTTTCTATGATTTGTTCTTTCATTAACTTATTTTGGAGAATTATATTATTTGATTTCCAATTAGTTTTTGGTTTGCCTCTCCATGTATCCTTGCTAATAACTATTTTTATTGCATTATGATCTTATAAAGTTTCATTTATTATTTCTGCTTTTTTGCATTTGTTTGTCATGTTTCTATGCCCTGGTACATGGTCAATCTTCGTGAATGTTCCATGTGCTGCTGAAAAGAAGGTATATTCCTTTTTGTCCCTATTTATTTTTCTCCATATATCTATTAACTCTAATTTTTCTAAGATTTCATTTACCTCTCTTATCTCTTTATTATTTATTTTTTGGTTTAATTTATCTAGATCTGATAGTGGAAGGTTCAGGTCTCTTGCTAGTATAGTTTTATTATCTATTTCCTTCTTGAGCTCTGCCAGTTTCTCCTTTAGAAATTTGGGTGCTATACCATTTGGTGCATACATGTTGAGTACTGCTATTTCTTCATTGTTTATACTGCCTTTTATCAGTATGTAATTATCTTCCCTATCTCTTTTAGCCAGATCTATTTTTACTTTGGCTTTGACAGAAATCATGATTGCAACTCCTGCCTTCTTTTTCTCAGTTAAAGCCCAATAGATTTTGCTCTAGCCTTTTATTTTTACTCTATGTATGTCGGTCTGTTTCATGTGTGTTTCTTGTAGATAGCATATGGTAAGATTTTTGTTTCTAATCCACTCTGCTATTTGCTTCTGTTTTATGAGCGAGTTCATCCAATTCACATTCAGAGTTATAATTATCAACTCTGTATTCTAAGACATTTTGATGCTCTCTCCTTGTCCTGCCCTTCCTTCTTTAATTATTTCCTTCTATACCAGTGTTTTGTTTTTAATCAGTTCTGCTAATCCCCTCCCTTATTGTACTTCCCTTTCTCTCCTTCCCTTCTTATTCCCCGCTTATTGTTCTATATGGTCTTTTAAAGCTACACACTCCCCCCCTCTCCCTCCCTAGTATTGCTTTCCTCCCCACCAGTCCTTTTCTTACCCTTCCACTTCTCTATAGGGCTCGAATCAATTCTCTGTCCCAATGGATCTGATTGTTCTTCCCTTTTTAATAATTTCAATGCACTTAAGAATTAAGTATTTCCTTTCTCCAACCTCTTTACCCTTCCATTGTATTGGTC
>NW_025382756.1:0-12521 GCF_016433145.1 Gracilinanus agilis | reverse complement strand
CCCCCGCCCAGTCCCCCCCTGCACCCCCTCCCGCCCGGTCAGCCGTTCACCTGGTTGCGAGTGGCCGAGTACTCGGGGTTGACGGGCAGGAAGGGCACGGCGCTGCGCTCGGTCACCAGGGTGCTGTGGTTCTGCGTGGCCAGCCACACTGCGGGGGGAGGGGCGGGATGACCGGGGGTCCCTGGGGGGGAGGCGGCCGGCCGGGCCCAGAGCCGGGCGAGGCAGAAGAGGATCTGGGTGAGGCCGAGGCTGCTGGGAGGGAACGACGGGACGGAGGCCGGCCCTCCCCTCGGCCCTCCCCTGCCCGGCTGTGGCCGGGAAGGAATGAAGGAATGGGGGTGGGGAAGAGCCGGGGAAGGAGCCAGGCGGGCGGGCGAGAGGCCTGGCCGCCTGCCCGGGCCGGCCTCCCTCGCCTCTCCTTGCAGCTGGCCCCACGCTCAGGAGAGCTCCCGGAGCCTGGCCGGCCCCCCCGCACCGCCCCAGAGGGCCCCCACAGCGGCTCGGACCCAAGTTTCCCAGAAATCACAACAAAGGGCAAAAAAAGTGGGTTTGGAGCCGGAGAACCTGGATCGGAAACTTGCTTTAACCTGTCTGGGCCTCCGTTTCCTCGACTCTAAAACGAGCGGGCCGCGGAGCCGGACCTCCGGGCCTCGGTTTCTCTCTAGAGACTCCCTTGGGCTTCGGCTCTCTCCTGCGACCATCGCACGCTCCCCTCGGAGGAAGAGAGGACCCCGCCCCCGCCCCCCTCAGCCTCCCCAGGCCCCTCCGGGACACCCCAACACACCCGCGTCGTTCTCCCTTCGGTCCACCTCGTCGTAGACGTCCATGGCGAGCTCCTCGAACAGGCGGTTACTCAGCTGTAGGCAGAGAGGAGGCCCCGGGCTGGAGGGACGGCGGCAGCCGCGTCCCCCCGGGAGCTCCCTGGAAACCTCGTGCCTGCGAGGGGTGTCCGAGGCCACGAGGGGGTGTCTGAGGCCACGACGGGTGGGGAAGAGGACAGAGCCGGGAAGGGGGCGGCGGCTGGAGGCCAGGAAGAGAGGAGGAGGGAGGCCAGGAGAGGGGGGGCCCCGGGGCGAGGAGGGGGTGAGGAGGGGGCTGCTGGCCCTGCTCATCTGCACTCACCGCTTGAAGCTTCTTCTTTGCAGCCTTTGCCAGCTCCGACAGGTCCAGGCTTCACGGGGGAAGGCGGGGGGTGGGAAGAAAGGCGGCCAGTGAGGCGCAGCCGGGCCTCCCCTGCCGCCGACTTCCCGACATGCAGGTGTGCCCCGGCACAGGGGGGAGGCCGGGACCCCAGGGGAGGGGGAACCCCAAACCCTCCCTCGCACCACAGCCGGCCGCGGGCACAGTACCTCTGAGACATGCACTTTTGGCGAGATCTAAGTCCAGAGGAAGGCAGCAGAGGGAAGAACAACAGGCCACGGTTACCCCGGCGGGCCCAGGGCGGAGCGGGGGGCTTCTCCCATCCCCCCGCCCCCCCAGGCAGAGCAGAGACAGGAGCAGGAAGGAAGACGCGGCTCTCCCCCACCCAGGCCGGGCCCACGTCCTGACGGGGCTGCTGGGAAAGCTCCCTGCGCCCTGGGAGCCGGGCAACACACGCCCTGCCGGCCACCCCTTTCCAGATGGGGGCAGAAGGAAAGGCTGCCATCTTGGAAGCAGCCACAAGGGGGCAGGAGCACCCTCCGGAAGGAGCACGCAGCCTGCCGGGCACTCTGGCCACCAGGGACGGTGGTCAGTGCTTGGGGGGGGGGGGCAGCCGGCTCCGACACCCGGCCAAGGTAGGCAGAGGCCAACAGAGGGGAGAGCGTCCGGCTCATGAACTGAAAGGCTGGCATATTGGGGGTCGCGGGACACCCCACTGCACAGGGCCCCCCCCCGCAACAAGGGGCCTCGGGAATTATCTCGTCCAACCCCTCCATTTTACAGATGAGGAAATGGAGGCCCAGAAAAAGAAGTGACTTGCCCAAAGGCCTCAGAATCAAAGATCTGGAGCAAGAAATGATAATAATAATAATAATAATACTTATAATTATAATCTATAGCGCTTTGAAATTTGCTAATCATTGGATCTTCACAACAACCCCACAAAGGATCCCCATTTTACAGATGAGGAAATAGAGGCCAAGTGACTTGCCCAGGGTCAGCCGGCTAATATTGGTCTGAGGATGGATTTGAACACGGGTCTTCTGACTCCAGTGCCATCCAGCATGCTCTGCTCCCCAACCTCTTCATGTTACAGATAAGGAAACAGAGGCCCAGGAAGATTAAGCTACTTGTCCAGGGTCACTGAGTCATCACGCCCTAAGGGGGGATCTGAACCCAGGTCCTCAGGCTCTGGAGGAGGGGCTCTTTCTGCCACATGTAGGGAACCTCTTCAGTAGCCTCCTTTAGGGCGGGTCACCCAGAGAGGCAGCAGAGCTGGACCAGACAACCCCGAGGCCATGACTTCTGGGGCTGCTGTCTGATAAAAACTGATTTTGAGAGCGCTCTGGGGTTACCACAGGCTCTCTTCTGCTACCCAGCACATACGATATAGGTTACACACCCACTAGGTGATGCTGTGGGACTAAAGCCAGAAGGGCTGTGTTCAAATCCCCCCCTCAGCAAGGCACTTAACCTGTTTGCCTCAGTTTCTTTGGCTGTAAGATGGGGATAATGGAACGCCTCCTTCCCAGGGTTGTTGTGAGGATTAAGTGAGAGAATCATTGTAAAGAGCGAAGGGCTCCCTAAATGGAGCAATGATGACTGATCTCGCTGGGTTATGGCCAGGGAGCCGCAACTATTATACCCATTTTACAGATAAGCACACGGAGGCCTTCAAGAAGGGGTCCTGAGGCAGGGACACCCCATCCTCCTTCCAGACACAGGCTTGACACTCACCTGTCCGCCATCTGGGGGATGATATAATGCCCATTCTTGTGATCTGAGCAAAACCAGAAAGGCCAAGTCACCGGGGGTGGGGGTGGGGGACCCCAGCCCTGGGCCCACCTCCCACCCTGGGCGTGAGATTCCCAAGGGAAGTGGGGGAGGTGAGCCCCGAGGATGGAGTCCGGAGAAAGAGGACAGGGCAGCTGTGGAGGCCCTGAGGGTCGAGGAAGTGGTACCTTTATGGCCCTCCCACCCCCCATCCTTCATCCCTCCTCCCATCCCAAGGCACTTTTGCTGGAGCCGGTTGCCAGGCAACGCTGCTCCCTCGCTGGCTCTGTCGCTATGGAGCCAGCTGCTGGGGTGAGGACCCGGGAGGGCTTCCCCAGACTCACCCGGCTTGCGGCCGCAGAGGTAGAAAGCCAGCCGGTCGGTCAGCTCGTACTGGCACTCTACCAGCCGTTCTGCCAGCTCCTGGTGCCCAGCCTGCCTGCAGAGGGGGCACGGAGAGGGCATGGCTCAGGCAGAGCCTCCAGCACCCACCTGCATCCTCCCCGTCCTCCCTCCAGCCCCGCACTCTCACCTGGCATAGTCGATAGGCGTCCTCCCATTGATATCGGGGGCCCCTGGGTCAGCTCCGTAGACCACCAACAGCTCTGCCTGGAGGGTCTGTCCGGCCTTCGCGGCCACGTGCAGGGGTGTCGTGCCCTTCTCGGGATGGAAGAAGTTGGCTTGGGCCCCCAGGGACAGCAGGCGCAAACAGGTTTCCAGGTTGCCGGTCCTCACACTGGAGTGTAATTGCTGCCCGGGGGAGAGAAAGGATGCTGGGGATTCCTAGGGATCTGGACCACCTCCTCGGTGCCATCTGGGCCAGGAGAGCTCGGAGGGGCCAACCTCTTCCATCTACCTTCAAACAAGGGGCCTCCGGAAAGAATGAGGGGCCAGTTATCTCTGTGTGTGCGCTGGGCGGATATCAGGAAAGCCTGGGTAGATGGGGCTCAGGAAGGCAGCCACTGCCACGGGTACTGACTAGGAGACCCTCCAAACCCTGGGGCCCCCAAGTAAAGGAAGGGGACGGCTGAGCGACGTTTGCTAGCAAGGGGACCATTTGGGAAAGCCCCCCTCAAGCTCCGCTCTCACTTTGCTGAGGTCTTTAGCGGTGACCCCATCGTCGTCCCGACACGGTAGCTTATGAACAAATGCCAACATCTGGTACTTGGCTCTGATGAATTCTGACTTGATGGGGCTGGAGAGAGGAGGAGGAGGAAGAGAGGGACTGAGGACCCGGCCACCTTCCCTCTCCCCAACATCCCTGGCCCTGCTCCACACCTTTCCTTGGCTGGTCCCTGGCCCCGTGCCTACAGGCACCCCTGCTCACACCCCAGTGCCCAGCCTCTTGGAAGCCCCCTCCTGCGAGCCTGGCTTTCCCCTGCCTTTCCACCAACTCCCATACTCACTGGACTTTGTCCTGAGGGTTGGCCTTTCGCCGGCCGCTCTGCACCTGAGCAGGATCCAAAAGGGAATGCTCCCAGATGGAGTTGGCCCCATTGCTGGCAAGGGTGTGTACCATCTGGGGTGGGAGAAAAAAAAAGCTAAGTGAGGCCACTTCCCAGGCTGGCGCTACCTCCCCGGCGTGGTACGTCAGAAAGGGCATGGACTGCAGTCAAAACTCACTTCCAAGTTGTATGACTTTAACCCTCTTTGCCCAGCCTTTGCCCTTCTGTCTTAGAATTGTTGCTAAGACAGAAAGTAAAGATTTAAAAACCAAAAAATGTCACACAGACCAACTTAGCCCATTCCAGCCTCCCTCCCTTTGATGTAACTGTGCCAGCCCCTCTCCCTACTTCCCTGCCTCAGGAAGCACCCTTACCTGCAATAAGGTGGGAGGCCACGGGCTGTGGCGGAGGTGTTTGACGATGGAGATGTGGCGGCCCAGGCTCCGGTGCACGCTGCAACACTCATCACAGATCAGCACGCCCCTGTTGATGGAGGCCCAGCCAGGGTCTGGGGTTCCCAGAAGTGGTGGCACCAGAGGAAAAAACCAATAGAAGGGAAGGAAGTCATCCCAAGAGCCCAGTCCCCCTTCTCAGTCTGCTTTCGTCTCCCACCCTACTGAGCCCTCCTCCCCAATCAGAGACAAGAAGCAAGGACTCAAGATGCCCAGAGGCCATCCTTGCAAGGCCAGGCAATCCATCAACCATCCTTTATTATGAGTTGAGCCTATGGGGGACACCAAGGTGGCTCAGTGGATAGGGAGCTGGGCCTGGAGATGGGAGGTCCTCGGTTCAAATCTGACTTCAGACACTTCCTAGCTGGGTGACCCTGGGCAAGTCACTTCATCCTGACTGGCCGGCCCTTACCCATCTTTAGCTTTGGAATCAGAATGTCATATTGATTCTAAGATAGAAGGGAAGGGTTTAAAATAAAAAGGGAAAGGGTCTAGTCTATGCTGAGAGAGAGAGGCAGTGTGAGATGATAGGTATGTGGGAATTACAGCTAGGAAGAGCAGAGATCCAGTCCCACCTAGGACCCAAGGGGCTGTTTAAGCCTTAGTGCCCCAGGCAACCCTGGAAGAGTAGACATGGCAGAGGATGTGACCATCTGAGCCCTTGGGATGGGGAGTTCTCTGCTAGAGGAATACCAGGGCCAGGCACTGTTAGGTGGTAGAATCCAGTGACCAAAGCATACCCAGCCTGCCCTCCGGCTTATATTCTAGGGATAACAACAGGGATAAGCCAACAGAAAGCAGACACAACGCCCACATGAAGGGATTTTTCTGGGGAGGGCGCTATGGTTGGGACAAGGAATCCAGAAGAGTCCTTCTGGAGGAAGTCCAGGGCCATTTTGAGCTGGGCCCTTCTTGGGATCCAGAGTCCTCCTCCTGCATCTTGTCAGCAAGATCTATTATCTACCCCCTGTTCCCCTTTCCAGCTCCTCTCTCTTCCCTGCCCCCCTCCTCTGCCCCAGGGGAACCGGCCAAATCTCTCCAAAGCTTTCCCAGGAGTGGCTGAAATGAGCACGTGCACGAGGTGGGCACTCAGGCTGCCCTTTCTCCCCTGGTATCCCTGCCTATCTTGGGACTTTCTGCAGTGCCTGGCCCATGGTAGTCACTTAGTGTTAATTCACTGGATTGGACTCAGGAGATTGGGGGTCTTCTCTTGCCAGTGCCCCTCTCATGCCAATTCTCTGGGCTAACCTCCTGCAGTATCTTTGCCCTGCCCTGGGCCAGTGGCAGTCCCTCTCTTTGAAGGCACAGCAGCATGTGTGTAACAGAGAATCCTGGCTGGGAGGCAGGAAGCCTGGGTTTCTAGCTCAGGCTCATCCAGACTGGCTGAGAAGACCTTTCTCTACAGTGTCCTTCTCTGTAAGGGGGGGGCGGGGTGCTGGCTGCTCTTTAAGGCCCTTCCCAACTCTGGCATCAGAGCAGAGAAACCCCTACTCCCCACTCATCCTCACTCCCACAGGGCCTCTGGGGCCTTTCCCTCCTTCCCTAAGTGAAATGATTAATTAATGCCAATGAACGTGCTCCAAAGTAAGGCCAGAGTCCATCCACTTATCGAGTCTACTCAACATCCCCCTTTCCTCTCCTTAGTGGCCTCCGGGGGCTTCTTCCTGGGAGGAGAGATGGGGGAGGAGGGGGATGGCAATTTTCCTAGCCGGGGGTCCCCTTCCTCCCTCAGCCTTGACAGAGCCCCGATGGGTAACAGAGACCTCCACCCAGAAGTACCCCCTTTGTCCCTATAGCCTATCATCCTGAGCACTGCCCCAAAATGGAGGTCACCATTTTGGTGGAGCACACCTCCCGTTTTTTTTCCCAATGTTTTATTAATGCCCTTTGTTTTTCTATCAGTCATTTCCGGACATTCTCTCTCCCCACCCTCAAACCCAGCGAGCCTTTCCTAGGAAAAAAGAAAAACAATTCAGGAAATCAACATAGCAACCACCTCTCACAACACATACAGCATTCCATGCCCAGAGCCCCCCACCTCTCCAAGGAAAGGAGAGCATCTGATGGCAAGGGGGGGTGCTTTCCAGGGAATGGAATTGGGGGCCTGGATATTTCTGGGGAACCCTCTGCTTTCCAACATACTCTGACTCCTAGAAAGAAACAGCAACAGCTGCAAATAGGCCCTCTACTCCTACTCCCCCAACCCTGGAATCGTCAGGTGCACCTTAACAAAGGTGGCTCGTCCCCATGGGCCAGAAGACAGGTAGGGCTCGAGGGTGGGTGGGGCGGTCACCCTGCTGGGACACGAAGACCAGGCTGGCAGATGGGCCACACACAGATCTCACACTTCTCCCTTCCTCTCAGGAACAGGCATGAAGCTGTCACCTCACCTCCAGCTCATCCCTCTGCTCTGGCGAGTTCTGAGGCACCAACCTTCCCCTCCCCACCAAGACCTGGCACTGCCTCCCCCCATCTCCACCCACTTCCACATTGAAGGGCATGCCCTGAATCTGGAAATTCTAGAAGAACTAATATAAAAAAGAGCACTGAATGGAGTCCCAGGACCTGAGTTCAAATCCCACTTCTGGGGCTGACTCTGTGTGACTTTGGGCAATTACACTGCCTCCCCATGCCTTGGTTTCCTCATCTGTCAAATGAAGGAGTTGGACTAGTTTGTTTCTGTGGTCCCATGATCTGCTTCACAGTCTGGAGGGTGACACAGCTTGGGCACAGTCTAGTCTCACCCAGGACAAAAGTCATGGCAATGCATTTGGGTTTGAAGAGGAATCTCCATGGCCTGGGGGGCAAGTTAATCAGAGACATCCATTCCCACACCCCTTGCCCTGGGGTCTTCCCAGAACATTCCAGTTAAGCCCCTACTATCAGGGAATAGGCCCTATGGAAAGCAAGGACCAGAAGTAGCATGAAGGAGTGGAGAAAGCATTGGCTGGGAGCTGGGGATACTTGGGTTCAAATCTTGTCTCAAACATTAAGCTGCAGGACCCTGGGTAAGTAATACCCACCTTGGGCTCCAGTTCCTCATTTCTAAAATGGCCTTCCAGTTCTATCATGTTTCTTTTCCCTGTGTCCTCCTGCTCCCACTCCCACACCCCAGAAAGTTCAAGGGTCTCCATTAGAGAAGGGAAAAAAGATAATAGCAGCTTACCGGGTGAGTCATGCTGAGTATTGCAGTGCCAAGCACTGTTCTCAGTCCTGGGGGAACAATCGACCAGTGAGCCTTTTACTAAAGACCTACTGTGTGCCAGGCACTGTGCCCAGATCTGGGGGAACAATCGACCAATGAGCCTTTACTACAGACCTACTGTGTGCCAGGCACNGCCTTTACTACAGACCTACTGTGTGCCAGGCACTGTGCCCAGATCTGGGGGAACAATCAACTAATGAGTCTTTACTAAAGACTGACTGTGTGCTGGCCACTGGGTTGGGTATGGAGAATATAAAGTCCCAATGAAGCAGTTTCTGTCCCCAAAGAGTTTCTCTTCTTATCAGGGAAATCCAGTCTAACACATTAGCTCTCCAAGCTACACGGACTTGCCTTTGCCCCTCTCATGGACGCTGACACCACTGGTAGGCAGTAGGAGTCTTGGGTGGAAGCCGCTGCCCCCAGCTGTCACCGTCATGCCCTGTTACCTCCCTCCGCCATTGCCTCTTCCACCTCTCTTGGCCCCAGAGTACCAGTTTTGTGACTGACTTCAGGATGGGAAAGGAGGAAATGCTAGTCTGGGATGAGAGGCTGGGGAGGGGGCCAGTGTCAGACAGAGAAGGTGGGGAAGGGAGACCCTTCTCTGTCCAGCTCTCTCAACACACTCCTGGAAAAATCAGCAGCAAGGGCAGTTTACACTTAAGAATTCCTAAGCCCTTCCATAGTCTCTTGTTCGACTTTGGCCATGACACCCTGCTTTCCAGGTGCCTCCCCTCCCCCTCAGGAGCCTCTGAGACCCCTCCTCAGAGGCAGAGACCCAGGAAGAAAATATTGCCAGGGATCTGAGGGGGATGTCAATGAAAAAGAAGGCAAGCCAGTGCCAGCACCCCCAGAGGTAGTGTTGACTGGAGGGGTGGGGTGGTCACATTGGGTTTAGGGGTCCCTCCCCCATCTCCCTTCCCAAAGGAGGCCCTCCTAGGCCCTGAGGGAGTGGGGGTAGGGACAGCTGCACTGAGCACAAGCTGAGAAAAGGTCACAAGGGAGAAAGCCACCATTGTGTGCCTGCCCAGAGCAGAGGCAGGGCCTCCTTCATCCTCTCTCTCCCTCCCTGCTCAGGGTCACCCAACTCTGCCCCCTGCCCCTCCTCCCTGGCAGCGAGCCAATGCCCTCCCTGCAAAGATGCCCAGCAGGGGAGGTTGCATCCTGCCCCTTCTTCCTCTGACTCGCCCCACTCTGAGTCCTTCTGTATCTCTGACGATGGGATAACTACCCTGAAGAGAGCAGAGCCAGGGAACTGGTGGAAGGCCATCAGGATGGCTAGAGAGCAGCCTTCTGTGTTACCCAGACCCGGGTTCAAGGCTCAGCCCTGACTCTTACTGGCTGTGTGATCCCGGTAATCACCTAACCTCTCAGCATCTTCCTGCTAGGTCTGAGAGCCCAGAGCTGCCGGGCAGGCACCAATGGGCCTGGGTGGAAGGAGCTGCTGTCTCCATGAGTGAAATAACAAACACATCCCAGATGAAAAAGGAGAGCCCAGTGTCCCCGACTAATGAACCAGCCCTCACATTTCTAAAGTCAAAGGAGCAGAGATTTCGGGTTGGAAGGCTATCTTGGAGCTCATTAAGTCTGGGGAAGCCTACAGACTCCTCAGAAACACATTTTTATTTATTTTAATTTTATTGTTTCTGTATTGTTCATTTTTGCAAGAGAAACACATTTGTAAATACATAAGATGTCATGCCCAGGATTACAAGGGAAGTTGATTATATTGAAATACAGTTACTAAAACATTAAATAAAATGAGGCATCAGGACCAAGACCTGCCTAGGACCCCAGACCTCTGCTTCCTTCCTTCCTTTCTCTCTCTCTCCCTCTCTCTGTCCCCCATCTCTTTCCCTCTCCTTTTCTCTCTCTTTCCTTCTCTCTCTCCTATACCTCTCTGTTCATCTCTATCCCCCCCCTTCCCCCCACCCCACCTTATATAGTCCCCTGATTCAGTACGGAAATAGGAAGCTTCTTGTCCTGTCTAACCTGGCCGTCAAGGGGAACACCTGAAGAGGTGACATGTCACTGGGAATTAGGGCACTCTTTGCCCGACAGGCAGCAGGAGGGATTCAGATTAGACCTAATGCAGAAGTGGCTCTAAAGGGACATGAATGACAATTTTAAAAAGTTTTTTTTTTTTCATTAAAACCCTAGCCTTCTGTCTTAAAATTGATACTAAGTATTGGTTCCAAGTCAGAAGAACAGTAAGGGCTAGGCAATGGGGGTTAAGTGACTTGTCCAGGGTCACACAGCTGGGAAGTGTCTGAGGCCAGATTTGTACCCAGGACCTCCTGTCTCCCAGCTTGGCTCTGTTATCCACTAAGCCACTTGGCTGCCCCGATGAATGACAAATCTTGAGAGCTGGGGGCTCACAGTTGTGGCGTTGGAAGGGATCTCAGAGACCAACCTCCTTATTTTACAGAAGGGGAAACTGAGGCCCAGGAAAGCAGAGTAATTTGTTCAAATAAGCATCAGAGGTGAGATGTGAGTCCACATCCTCTGACTTCAGTCCCAGCCCTCTTTCCACATACAAGATGCCTCCCTATTGGTGACAACAGGACGGAGCTGACTTCCTTCCTTTCCTTTCTGAGCTGGGTACGGGTCTATACTCCTTGGAGACCAGGCTAACTACAAGATTCAGAGTGGAAGGGCAGGAAGGGAGCAGAGAGGATAGAAATATGGACGTCCTGGGTTCAAATCTGAACTCAGACACTTCCTAGCTGTGTGACCCTGGGCAAGTCACTTGACCTCACTCGCCTAGCCCTTGCCACACTTCTGTCTTATAGCGGAGGCTAAGACAAAAGTTATGGGGCTGGAAAAAAAAATCAGGGTGGGGAGGAAGAAAGAGTCTCAGGTTAGGAGTTCAAAATTGCTGGGTGACAAAGAGCCCTTCTGGGAGAATTGGTTGTGACTTTTATTAAAGGGCCCTGACTGTTCCCATATCTTGTTTGTGCCTGGAGTTAAGAAGTTTCAAGCCAGCCTCAGGCACTTACTATCTGGGTAACCCTGAGGGAGTCACTTAACCTCTATTTGCCTCAGTTTCCTCATCAGTAAAATGGGGATAGTACTGTCTCCGCCCGCCTCCCGCCCCAGGCTGTGGGATACTGTCTGTGAGGCGCTCAGCACTGGCCTGGCACAAGGCTCTTTCCCTTTCTTCCTCTGTGCAGGTCGCTCTGTCCCAGGGAGGCAACAATTGAAGTCCAGCTATGATCTCAGCCCGGAGGGGGAGGGGGCCGGACCCCGTGGGCTGGGGTGGAGGCCTCCTCTGAAAGCCCATGTGGGTCAGGGGCCAGGGGCCAGCCGCCGGCCCATTCTCAGGAAGCCGAGGATGACTCAGCCAGAGTTCCTCCTTGCTGCGCTTCCTGAAAACCAGGGTCTCAGCCCAGCCGGATCATCCGCCGGAGCTGGAAAGGACCCCAGAGGGCCACCAGCCAATTTTACAGATGGGGAAACTGAGGCTGGAGTGATGTGACTCCCTCAAGGTCACGCAGTAATGGGGGGGGCGGTTTGAACCCCATCTCTGACTGCAGAGACTGCGATTCTTTTCCTCATAATGACGCTGGTGAGGCCTGAGGGAGGCAACCGGTCACACAGGGGCACCCACTTCCCACCACCATCCACCTACCACTCAGATCTCCTTACAGCACTCAGATTCAGGGCAAGGGTGGCATCCCCCGCCCATCACTCACACACACAAAATGGCAAAGAATGCCAACCCTGGCACCACTCAATAAACACACTGGCTTGTGCCTGATGTCCTGGCAGCTGCCAGGGCTAAGAAGTGAAGGAGGGTTGATTTTGGTTTCCAGGTAACCCATGGGGCCCCGGTGCCAAGAGATGGCACTCCCCTCCCTGCCCCTTCCCGCTGCGCCCAATACTTGGCAATGCAGTCCAGAGAAGGCCAAAAATGGCTGGCATCTGTGCCAACCCATCTGGGCTCTCTGACCGCGGCATGGAGGAAAGATGGCCCCCAACAGCAAAGGATGGGTTCAAAATAAGACCCTCCACCAGGATAGGATAAGGGTCCTCACTGCCCACAGCTTCTCCCCAAGCCAGCCAGAGGAGGGAGGGCAGAAACTCAGGAGCTGACTGTAGCCAAGAGGCTCCAAGGGAGGGTGCTGCCAACTCCTCACAGAATTCTTGCCCCCACATTTCCTTTCTGTTTAGGTGACCTACAGCTCTAATACAGAGGAAAGCAAGAGGGGCTGGCAGCAGAGGGACATTAGCCTCAGGACCAAACAATAGTGACCCGGCGGAAGTCCTGGTCTGGGTTCATTTTTTGCCCTCAGTTCTTTCCAAGCAAGTCTCTGCCTGTGTCTCTCCCCCTCCTCCCTTTTCTTCTCTCTCTCTTCTTCTCTGTGTCTGACTTTCCCTCCCTCCCTCTGTCTCCCTTTCATCTCTCTCCCCCATTTCCTCCCCTTCCCTCCTTTCCTTCTTTCTTTCCTCTCAAGTCTGTGACACACTCTCTCTATCTCCCCCTTCCTCTCCCTCTTTCTCCCCTTC
>NW_025382755.1:0-1330 GCF_016433145.1 Gracilinanus agilis | reverse complement strand
GATGGAAAATTCCTCAGGCCTGGGGGAGTGGGCAGGGAGGGAGGCAAAGTGGGCTGGGCGAGCGGGAGCGAGGGTGGGCGGTTCAGGGCGGCCCCAGGGCTCAGCCTATAAATAGGCAGCAGCCAGTGCCCAGGACTTCTGTCCCTGCTCTCCCAGGCTAGGTGTCTCGAAGCTGTCAGGCAATCTGTCTGGAGTCGCTGCCACTCGGTCCGCCCCGATCTTCTAGCTGATGGGTGAGGCAATCAGGGCCATAACCTTCGGAAGCATGAGTGAGGACCTCCTGGAAGGCACTGAGGAGCTCAACTGGGCCTCCCAGACCTCCCTGACCATCCCCAAGCCCTCCAAAGGCAAGAAGGCCGACAGGAGCGCCGAGAAGGCGGCCGCCGCCAAGGCTGCCCATTCTCCGGATGCTGACCCCCAGGCTGAGCCTGGGCAGGACATGGAGCCCAAAGGTAACGGGGCGCTCACGCGGTGCGGGCCGAGGAGGCAGGACGAGGAAGCCTGGCCGGCCCGGGAGCCCTTCTTCCTCCCAGCCCCCTCGGGGAGCCACAGTAGGCTGAAGCGGCTCCTATCCCAGGGAAATGAGGCTCAGAGAGGAGGCAGTGAGGCCCAGGGGGCTGGGGGGGCTCAGGGGGCCTCGCCTCCTCATCTGGGATGCCTAGAGGTGAGAAAAGACCATTGAGGCAGGGGAGATGGGCTGCCACAGTGAGCAGCACAGAAGCAGGGCTGGTACCTGGAGGGGGAGAAGAGGGAAAGGAGAGGAAGGACAGACAGCCAACCCACCTTCTCTGCCTGACAAGCTTGAGTGAATCTAGAGAAACGGGGGAGAGACAGACAGACAGACAGACAGACAGAGAGACATACTGAGAGGGACAAGGCAGACACACACACAGCACAAAGCAGAGGTTGCTGCAAAGCCCGGAGGACCTGGGTTCGAGTCCAAGGCTCTGCTACTTCTTTACCCTTAGCTATGTTGGGTGAGCCACTGGGCCTGGGTCTCAGTTTTCCCGTGTGGGAAACCGAGGGGCCAGGCCCCCAGGGGACCCTTCGGGGAGGGGGCCGTGATTCAGGAGAGTGAATGCCAGCCCCACAGTGGGAGGTGGGAGGGCAGGTGAGCACCCAGACAGAGGGAAGGTGCACCCCCAGGAGATGCCCGCCACTAACCAGAGACAGCCGTCTCTTTTTGTCTGTCAGGCAGCTCAAAGGGCAAGGGCAAAGGAGGCTCCGGCTCCAAGGCTGTAGAGCAAGGCCCCAACCCCAAGCCATCCAAAGGGAAGGGCGACGATCAGCAGGGAATCCGCAAAGACCTGGCAAAGATCGAGCAGAAGGT
>NW_025382754.1:0-2399 GCF_016433145.1 Gracilinanus agilis | reverse complement strand
AGATAGATAGATAGATAGATAGATAGATAGATAGATAGATAGATAGACGGACAGATAGATGAATTGACAGATGGATGGATAGATAGATAGGTAGATAGATAGATAGATAGATAGATAGATAGATAGATAGATAGATAGATAGACGGACAGATAGATGAATTGACAGATGGATAGATAGATAGATAGATAGATGATAGATAGATAGATAGATAGATAGATAGATAGATAGATAGATAGATNATGGATAGATAGATAGATAGATAGATAGATAGATAGATAGATAGATAGATAGATAGACGGATAGATGGATGGATGGATGGATGGATGGATGGATGGATAGTTGGGGATATACTGTAACAAAAACATCCATTTAGACTACAGGAATTACAGAAAGTCTTTTGGAGGCCCCCCAATGACCTGGACTCCAGTTTCTGGCTCTCCAGGTACTGTAGTCCAACAGACACAGTCAAATACAAAAAGCCCCCAGCTTCCTTCTGGGCAGAACAGGATTCTGTGGGCACAAAGAGCAACTGTAATGAATAAATATGAATCCATCACAAACTTTAGTTTGGGTTCTGTATGTGATAATTTACTGATTCCAATTTTAACCCTAAAAAAGCAGGAAAGAAATACAGTTTCCCGTTTTAAACGCGTTTAAACGTGATCAATGCTGGGTGATGTGTCTATTTAAAGCATAAGGTGAGAAAACGTGAATTTAATGATCTTTTCAGAAAGAAGCGAAGTCGAGGGTTATCATTTTGACCCCAAATCAGTATTTTTTCCAACCCTTCAGTCTCAGAATCTTAGAACGGGTTCAAACACATAATGGTGGTCAGGGCTAGGCCATGGGGGTGAAGTGACTTGCCCAGAGTCACACAGCTGGGAAGTGTCTGAGGCCAGGTTGGACACAGGAACAGACACCTCCAGGACTTGCTTGCTTTCCACTGAACCATCTCACTGTCCCGACCTCACCCAAGTCTCCTAAACTGCCTCCAGGGCCTCGATAATCAGCCTCTGCTTTCCTCTAGATAGTAAGAGCCACTTGTACTGTTTTACTTAAAGACATTAACAGGCATGCTTTCCTTTGAAATAGAACGCACGTCTTCAGGGATCCTGTGGGCCGGGGCTTCACCCACGCTGGATCCCAAACATGGAATCTTTCTTGAGTCTTTGACCTTGGGCAGCAATACTGTCCTAATTCTCCTCGGAAAGAATTTCATGTTAGAGGGCAACTTGTGGCTCAGTGGAGGGAGAGCCAGGCCCAGAGACAGGAGGTTCTGGGTTCAAATTTGACCCCAGATCCTTCTTGCATGTGTGACCCTGGGCAAGTCCCCACCCCCAAGGCCTAGTCCTTATGTATGGAGCAGAAATCAGTGAGGGACCTTGATCTAGCAAGATGGCCCTTCCTTTATTTGTTTATTTTTTCCCTTTTTTTTTTTCAAACCCTTAACTTCTGTGTATTGGCTCATAGGTGGAAGAGTGTAAGGGTGGGCCATGGGGGTCAAATGACTTGCCCAGGGTCACACAGCTGGGAAGTATCTGAGGCCGGATTTGAACCTAGGACCTCCCGTCTCTAGGCCTGGCTCTCAATCCACTGAGCTACCCAGCTGCCCTGCCCTTCCTTTAGGAATAAGACTTCGAGGATGCAGGGCCAGCTTTACTGAAGAGAGCAGAAGGGCTACTTCCCAGAGAAAAGCACCCACATACAGAAAAGAGGCCACCCTCCAGGGAAAGAAAGGGAGCACCGTGCTCTCCGGCATGCCGGCCTCCTGGGATTTGGGATTTACACAAACTCCGGAACAATTTCTGATGCCTTTTTAGTGCCAGGAAGCTCCCTACCTCCTTTTGAATGCAAACAGCCACAAGCTGGGCTTGGGAGAGGTGAGTGGCTGAGGCCTGGGGACGCTGGGGGAAGGGCGAGGCAGATCCCTAAATGACTCAGCTGCGGCTTTAGCCATCCTCCAGCACAAACCCAGGAGGCCCACCCCAAACCCCAGGCACTTCCTATGATGGACTCCTCTGAACAAAAGGGGATGGAGAAGGGCCTTGGCTTAAGGAGGAGGACCTGGAGGCCTTTTCAGGCACCCAACGCCCTCAGAGAGACTTCGCTTTTTAAACTTCTACCAGCTCCTGGAGGTGCTCCTTTTGGAGATATTAATCCTGCTAGTGAAGAACACGCTCTTTCCTCAGGTCACACACTTGCCACTCTTCTGCCTCGGAACCAGCACACAGGCTTGATCCTAAGAGGGAAGGGAAGGGTTAAAAGAAAATTGAAGGAACTCAGGTCCAACTGAAGTGAAAAACCCTGGCTTCAGAATTTCCAATTTTTAAGATCTCCCTCTCCCTCTCTTTCCCTTTCTCCCCTCCCCCCTCTCTGTTTATCTCTCCCTCCTCAGTCT
>NW_025382753.1:0-5318 GCF_016433145.1 Gracilinanus agilis | reverse complement strand
TCTCTCTCTCTCTCTCTCTCTCTCTCTCTCTCTCTCTCTCTCTCTCTCGTAGTTTAGCCAAGAGATGGATTCTGTAGGAGTAGCAATCCTGCCTGAGCATATACAGTTAGAGAAACAGAGGCACAGAAAGTGGGGCGGAGGGGAGGGGGCCAAAATGCTGGACCAGTCACCTACTTGCCCTCTCCCCCCACAACCAGTCCCAGGGTTAAAGCAGAATCACTTTTGGAAAAAGATTGAAAATGATCTCCGCTTACTAAAATGGAACTCTTTCAAATGTCACGTTGATTTTTCTACGAGAGGGGTTTATTCCAAGAGCTGGGAAACCATGAATGATTCTCGTTTATGTTACATAACTACACTAAAAATAAACCAAAGTTTTGCCCCACACATTAAAGTGGGAGGGGGAGTCATTAAGTAGTTAGAGGCATGCCGACACTAAACTCTTTGAGCTGTTAAAAATAGGTAAGAATTCTCCCAAACGGCATGGTGAAACAGCCAGCTGTGAACGCAGGGCTGAATTGAGCTGGTGTCGATGAGATGCTGCTGCTATAGCTACCCGGAGCAAACAACTCCATACAGTCGCCAGGTGCCCAGCAACAGCAGGCCAGCCACAACCGACAGGGGAGGGAATTCTTAAATTATCTACCAGAGGCCCACGCCAGGCTCCCTCTGCAGCCACCAAAGCCAGGGTAGACAGCCTCGTCACAAAAGCAATTCCCAGCCCAATTACTTTCTGGTGTTGGATGCCTGACCTGCTTTGGGCTAGAAGAGGCAGCGGTTGTCACTTGCCCTTCCCAGGGAAGGGGACTCAGTGCCTGAAAATGGTGGGAAGGGACGAGGCAAGGTCCCTGGCGCAATGTTGCGAGACAGAGAGAAGGGGGAATGTTACAAGTAAACATGGCAGCCCTTGGAGAATTATTTCCCAGGTCTGATGTGTATTTAGGAGGGAGGAAAAGGGAAGAGAAAGAGCTAGTATAAAATACACACACACACACACACACACACACACACACACACACACACACACNTATAAAATACACACACACACACACACACACACACACACACACACACACACACACACCCTCCCGCCCTTATTAATTACAAAAGGTAATCCAAAAACATGAAGGTTTTCTTCTGGCACTGTTGATTTAATGGGGAGTCAAGACAGAAGTAAGCCAGCACTAGAGTGGCCTGGTTTGCTATGTGGATTATAATTTTAAAAAACAGATCAACAGGAAACTCCTGTCCGGGAAAGAACATTGGATTTGGAGTCAGAGTACCTCGGTTCAAATCTTGTTTCAGAAACTTTCTAGCTGTGGGATCCTGAGCAAGTCCCTAAATCTCTGTGGGCCTCAGTTTCCACATTTGTAAAATGACAGAGTTGGACTAGATGTCCTCCTCCTCTCCCAATTCCCATTACCTGCTCCCCCCCTCAATTCCAATTCCAATATATCCAGTGGGTGCCCATCAACTAGGGAATAGCTAAAAAAATTATGGTGTATGAATGAAATGGATTGTGCTGTTAAAAAAAAAAAAAAGAGTAAAGGTGCAGTTAGGTGGCTCAGTAGATAGCCAAGCCTAAAGCTGGGAGGTCTCGGGTTCAAATGTGACCTCAGACACATCCTAGCTGTATGACTTTGGACAAGTCATTTAACCCCATTTGTCTAGCTCTTATCAATCTCCTGCCTGGCTGGAACTGATACTTATATCACTTCTAAGTCAGAAGGTAAGGATTTTTAAAAAGATGAATAGTTTATTCAATAACAATATTGTAAAGCCAAATTAACTATGAAAGATTTAGGAACTCAGATCAATGCAACGACCAACCATGAATCCAGAGGACCAAATTATGCCACCTACTTTCTGACAGAGAGTGAGGGGGGGAGGAGGCAGGAGGAAAGAGAATGTGTTTGTTTCTATAGCACCTGCTATGTGCCAAGAACTGTGCTAAACACTTTTTTTACGAATAGCTCAATGATCCTCAAAATGATGCTGGGCAGCTGGGTAGCTCAGTGGAGTGAGAGTCAGGCCTAGAGACGGGAGGTCCTAGGTTCAAATCCGGCCTCAGCCACTTCCCAGCTGTGTGACCCTGGGCAAGTCACTTGACCCCCATTGCCCACCCTTACCAATCTTCCACCTATGAGACAATACACCTAAGTACAAGGGTTTAAAAAAACAAAAACAAAAACAAAAAAAAATGATGCTGGGAGGTAGGTGCATGTTATTATCTCCATTTCTACAAAAGAGGAAACTGAGGCAGAGGCTGGCTGACTTATCCAAAATCACAAAGTGGTCTTCCTGACTCTGAGCCCAGTGCTTTACCCATTGACTCAGATGAGAGATTCAAGGAATAGGAGATGTATTTTTGAGAGACAGTCCATGCTTGGCTATACATATTTTTATAAAGGTTTTGTTTTGTTTTTATTTTCTTTGGGGGAAAGAGAGAAATAGCTTTTTATTTATTCAAAAGAACTAAAATTTAAAAAATTTTAAGGAGAAAGCAGTAGTCTGTAGTTGAGAGAGAAAGAGAGGGGGGGAGGAAGGGGAAGAGAAGAGAAGAGAAGGGAAGAGAGAGAGAGAGAAAGAGAGAGAGAGAGAGAGAAGGAAGGAAGGAAGGAAGGAAGGGAGACACAGAGTGGGGAAACTACATCATTTATCATGGCCAACTCTGAGATCATCTAATTTGACCCCCTCATTTTATTTATTTATGTATTCATTCATTCATTCATTCATTCGTTTGTTTTTGTTTGTCTATTTATTTTTTAGGGCCCTTACCTTCCATATATTGGCTCCAAGGCAGAAGAGTGGTAAGGGTAGGCAATGGGGGTCAAGTGACTTGCCCAGGGTCACACAGCTGGGAAGTGTCTGAGGTCAGATTTGAACCTAGGACCTCCTGTCTCTAGGCCTGATTCTCAACCTACTGAGCTACCCAGCTGCCCCCCCCCCCGCCACATTTTGTTAAAGAGATTAAAGTCCAGAAAAATCTCTGAGACTGTCTTCAGTACACATTTTGCATGAATTCTATTCTAAAAAATAGAATAGGACCAAAATATCCTTCATCTTAATCTTAATTCAAATATTGCCTATGACCTTCTGATCCTTGCTATCCCTACAAAATAGTAATAATAATAATCAGCCCCAAAAGATGAACAAAGGCCAATTTCCCAGGGGGACAACAGTCAAACCTACAAATTAAAAATCTGTATCAAGTATAGAATATGCAACAGGAATCCTAGATCTATAAAGAAGAATGGAGACTAGGCCAAGCCACAATGTCAATGCCATATAACCAGAAGCTTTTCTGGAAATGGTATGTGAACAGTGCAAAGACTAGATGAAAAAGGAGTTAGAAGAACACATGGTATCGCCCCACTGAAAGAAAGAGCTCTGGTAGACCCGACTCATCTTACAAAGGCTACTGGCTAGCTGAGATCAGGCTGGTGGGTTAGGTAGGTATGTCTGACCCGACTATAAAGGCTAACAGCAAGGACCAAGTATAAGGAAAAAGAGGAGGCAGCGTTCTAGCTAACACCAGGGCTCTCTCGGAAGAAATGTGTGGGGCCCCGGGCGCATGTGACCGGAGAAGTGAAGCCAAGCATTCAGTGACCTGGGGCTCACGTGGCTTCTACTCATTATTAGTTTACTGGACACTCAGGTATTGTTCTACAGATGTTGGCTAAAGATTAACAATGGTGACTTAGAAGGGCAAGGGTGAACTTGACATATTTAAGTAGGGACTGGTCCGGGCGCCTGGATTTCTTTTCTCATTTCTCCTGGGCATTTATGTCACTGGCAGAAGAGAGGCAGAAGCAGCCCAGATATCCGTCTTATATCATCTCCAGTGCTGGGCTCCGGCTGCTAAAATCCAACCTCTTCCATGAAGCTTTCCTAGAATGATCCATTTCTTTACTCTGGCTGGCCATGACATTCCCAAAGCCATTCTCCAGCTTCTCTAACTCCTAAGCAGTTCGTGTGGCACAATGGCTAGAGCACTGGAAGACCTCAGTTCAAATTCAGCCTCAAGTTACTTACTACTATAATCCTGGGCAAAACACTTAATTTCTGTTTGCCTCAGTTTTCTCAATTTTAAAATTGAGATAATACTACCTCCCAGGTTGTTGCAAGGATCAAATGAGATAATATTTGTAAAGAACTTAGTACAGTCCCTGGCACATAGTAGGTGCTTAAAAAACACTTGTTTCTTTCCTTCCATGATTTTAGGATCCCAAGATTTACAAATGAAAAAAATTGGGACCCAGAGGACCTCAAGGTAACAGGGTTTAAAATAATGACACGTTTTACAGATGAGGAAACTGAGGCTAAGTATGTGATTTTCCCAGTTTAGTGTCAGATACGATTTGAATCTAGGTCTTCCTGCTCCAAATTCAACACTCTCTCCCCTCTTTATCACTTAAGTGCCTCCATACTAAATTATTAAACCTGGCTTGGGCTGCTTCATTCCCATGTGTGTATGTCTTTTACAGAATTCGTCTATCTTGGGGCTAGCTGTTTAGACTATAAGCCTCGAGAGGGTAGAGATCAGGCAGATCTGTGCAGTCCCCTTCATCCTGCATCCTAGGCAGTCAGGGATGGAATCAAACCTT
The DNA here is from genome assembly GCF_016433145.1 of Gracilinanus agilis. Lineage (NCBI taxonomy): Eukaryota > Metazoa > Chordata > Mammalia > Didelphimorphia > Didelphidae > Gracilinanus > Gracilinanus agilis. The sequence goes on along the minus strand of NW_025382753.1, from coordinate 711 downwards.
ATGGAAAACATTCTTAGAGTAACTTTTCCTGGGGCCATGTCTGAGGTCCTTGTTCCATGGAGCATGAACCAATTTCTAGGCATCCTTAGGAGAATCACACCATCTCAGAAGTGGAGGGGAAGAACAACAATCTTTGTTATTTAAATATTTTGAAAGCTGGGATAGGAGCAATAGAGCCCCCCAGGCTGCCCAAGGTCAGACCATCAGGAGGCAAGTCAGCACCAAACTAGGAAAGAAATGTACTCCTCAGAAGCCAGCGGCCTGCCCACCTCCCCATGCAGTCCTATTTCTGAGAGAATACAAATAGCCTGAGAACAATTCAACAACCCAAATATGCAACTGCTAGGCTGGTTTGCATTGTCTGCTGTATTGCCCTAGATTCTGGGTTGTTTGAGATTCCCAATTCTCAGGGTCTTTGAAGAACATCTTTGTTTGTTTTGGACCAACTGTATACAGAGGCTTAAAAAGAGGGAGTGGTGGCCCAGAGGGGTATTGGGTTTAAAATTGATCTCCTTTGGACTGCTCCAATCTTTTATTCATAACTGGCCCACTAACTACCCAGACAAAGGACAGGGCTGGTGGCTCCCTCCTTCTGCTGGATGTTCTAATGTAAGTGGCACAAAGGAAGTGAGATTTAGAGGGAGAGAGAGAGAGAGACAGAGGCAGAGAGAGAGAGAGAGACAGAGAGAGAGAGAGAGAGAGAGAGAGAGA
>NW_025382752.1:0-6381 GCF_016433145.1 Gracilinanus agilis | reverse complement strand
GTCTGTCACTTTCTCATTGAGATATTTCATGTTTCCTTCTATTTTTTCAGTCTTTTGACTTTGTTTTATTTGTTCTTGTTGTCTTGAGAGATCATTAGCTTCTAATTGCTCAATTCTAGCCTTTAGGGATTGGTTTTCGGCTATAATCTTCTGGTTTTCGGCTATGATCTTCTGGTATTCCTTTTCAATTTGGTCATTTCTGGTGTTCAATTTGCTTATCAGTTCATTTGGTTTCTGAGCCTCACTTTCCAATTGCAAGATTCTACCTTTTAAACTGTTATTTTCTTACCAGATCTCTTCCATTTTCCTCAAAATCTCAGTTTTGAACTCTTCCATAGCCTGTGAGGAGTTTTCCTTATTTGAGGAGGGTCCGGATGCTTATTTGTTCTCCTCCTCTGTTTGCTCGGTTTTCTGGATTTTCTCTGTGTAAAAGTTGTAGAGGGTTAAAGACTTCTTTTTCTTGTTGTTAATCTTTCTCTTCTGAACTTCCTGAGACTGGGTAGCCATCATTAGCCCAGTAGCTTCTCAGGTTTATCCTCAGGGTCTGTCCGCGGTCTTTTGGCTCCTGAGGTCTGAGTTCTGGTTTTTTCCAAGTTCAAGCCCCCTGGTGGACCCCCTTGCTTGATCCTCTGCCAGAGGTTTCTTTACAAGTTTCAGGGCGCTGCTTCCACAGTCGTATACCCGTCTGCACTGGTTCCCCACTCAGGGTTTCAGAGCCTTAGCTCGCGGCTGTGTCTGCCTCCACTCACGCCTCCAACCTTGCCTGCAGTCTGCTCCCACGCTCTGTGCCCTGAGCCCGCGCTCAGAGTTCGTGTGTGTTCTTTAGCTTTTTGGGGTCCTAAATCTTGCTGCTCTCAGGAACAGGCCCCGGAGCTGCCAATGACTCGATGGGTGCCCCAAACTTGCTCTATTTCTTTTTAGCTGGCTTCAGCGCTACAGGTGGTGTGTGTGGAGGGGGTGGGGGTGGGGTGGTTGCTCAGCCCGTGATTTAGTGAGAGCTGTTTCACTCCTTTATAGCATGGAAATGCCCCGATTCCACATACCTTCCATGCTGTGCCCTGTTGTGGGGTTCTTCCATTCATCTGAACTTGTTTTTATGTCCCCTTGTGGAATTTTGTGTGTTTTGGTCAGGAGAGGTTACTCTGCTGCCATCTTAACCCGGAACCTCTGCCATATTGTTTTGAGCTGATATTGGGCTTGTACTCCATTAAAACTATCAGAACTTTTTAATAAGATCTAGCCACTACACCTTTCTTGACTTGTACCTGTGAAGTTATACCTCTCCCATCTCTAAAAATTATCTTTAGAAATCACTGACAGTAGCTGAGCAATCCCATCTGTCAGGCCTTTTATTTACTTTGGGATGAAGTTCATCCAAGTGACCTAGATGTTATTATTTCCTTCCCTACCTTATGTTTCAACAAGATTTTTTTGGATTTACCTTATCCAGATCAGTCTTGGCAGATAAAACAGAATCAAATATAGTCTGAGCATTTCTATATTTTCACCCATTATCAATGTTCCATATACTCAAAGTAATTAAAAAAACAAATCCATATTTGTTATTTTTAGTTTTTCTTGCCTGCCTCAGCTCATTCTGAGCATTTGTTTCTTAAAACTATGCTGTCCCATCCTTTTGTATCCATCCTCATTACCTGCCCTTACCTCCCTCAGTTTCTATAGACAAAACTATTGCCCTGATTATCAGAAGTGTTTCTGTTTATATTTTCAGAATTTTATTCATAAGAGTTTCCCATTTATCTTTAGCTGATTTCCTTGTGGATATCTTTTCCCTGAAGTCTTTGAAATCTACTCTCAAAATCTAGGATTTCTGGAAATTGAGGAAGTTAGGGACCTCCTGTCCTGTCCTGTCCTCTCTTCTCCTCTTTTCTTTCCTCCTCTCTCTCTCTCTCTCTCTCAATCTCTCTCTCTTAATCTCTCTCTCAACCTCTCTCTCTCTCTCTCTCTCTCTCTCTCTCTCTCTCTCTCTCTCTCTCTCTCTCTCTCTTTCATCTCTTCATATTTAAATTCAGTCAGTCCTTTGGAACTCATTCCAAGTATGATCTCCAAAAGTATGGCTCAACTGCTCCAGTTGCTTTCTGATCACATGAGCTCATTGTATACATACCATCACTTGGCATTTGTTACTATCCTGCTGTGTGGTAGATGTGGTCTTCTCATTTTTTACTTTTGTATATTTATAGTTACATGTAAAAATTTTTTGTTTAATAGATTCATTTCCCCACTAGATGATAAGTTCTTTAAGGGAAAAGAGGATTTCCATAATAGCTTTATTTATAGAACACTTTAAGGCTTACAAATGCTTTCCTTTCAGCAATCCTTATAGGTAGGTAGAACAAATATTATTATCTTCATTTTAGGGCAAAGGAAACAGGAGTCCTGAAGGGTTAATCAACTTGTCTATAGTCAGTCACCAAACTAGCAAATGCTAGCATCTGTACTTGAACACAGGTTGTCTTGCTCCACGTCCAGGGTCCCTTCCCTAACACCACATTGCTATGTATCTCACTCTGCTGGGTATATATAGTAAATGTTTAATTAATGTTTACTGACTTGAACTGAATTTTAGGGCCTCAATAATTTTTTTTATAGAATGAATAACTTTCCCATGTATATTAGGAATCACACATTAATTGAAATTCCAAGCAAAAGACCTCTATTGGGTCTCTGAATAATCACAAGAATTCTCTAACTTTCTAAGCAGCACCTGTCGACACGAGGCGAAACAAGCTCGTTCGGAGTAACATGTCATTTCTGGAGAATTGACTTACACTTGTTTTATTTTTTTTCCCCCTCAGCAACATTCTCATCGAAACCCAGCTGAAATGAACATTCTTTTTTCTGAGTTCACAGAAATTCTAAATCATACGTTGGACACTTCTTGCATAATTCTGTGGTGTGTTTCTTGGCAAGCTCCAGGCTGCCTTTGCTGGATACATTTTAATTGCGCCCTGATCACATATCCTGTAACAGCTCATCATGCTACAGTGCCGGTTGCACACTTTGCATTTGATATTTGAAGGAACTGACTTTTCTCTCCTCTCTCCAACTCACCAATTCCTTCTTTATCACAAAATTACAAAAGAGCAGCAGCTGAGTGACTGCCTAATTACTGATTTCATTAACATAGAGCGAAATGTCATTAAAATCAAAGCAAATAGCACCAATCCATCACTGTCCTTCAGTGGTGGCAGATGAGGGGACTGGCGGCAGATCGCTATCTCGCTGGAGGGGTGTGGCTGAGGGGATCAATATGTGACTGGCATCCTTTGCTGCTCTGTGCACACATTAAGATAATCCTTTGGTTTGCAGCTGTAGCTCCTGTTTGCCAAGCCCGATACTGTCTATTCTTGTCTCTTTCTCCCTCTCCCTCACTCCCTTTGTCAAAATAAGACAGTCCATCTCTAACTGCAATATGAATTTCTTGTTTGCTCCATTTATTTGGCATTTATTATTTAAAGTCTTGTATTATTATTCATAAAGTAATATGAAAACAGGGCTGGACTTGAGAGTCTGGTAGATATATTGGGTCCACATCTCATTTCTGTCATTTATAGGCAAGTCACTAAAATTCTCCGAGCCTTGGTTTACTCATTTGTAAAGTTGATATTTTTATGAATATTTTTTATATTTATACATAAATATATTTATTANTAGGCAAGTCACTAAAATTCTCCGAGCCTTGGTTTACTCATTTGTAAAGTTGATATTTTTATGAATATTTTTATATTTATACATAAATATATTTATTATATATGTATATATAAATATATACAAATATTTATATTCCTTATTTCAGTGTATGCTTGTATGAATGAAAAGAAATTTCATTTGATTCAGTGAATATTTATTAAATATCTACTATTATAAGGTCCTATGAAGGTTATTTTGAAAATCCACATCCAACAGATCACAGATTTAGAACTGAAGTTATTCTTATTGGTGATATATCCTAACTCTGTTATTTTACATTCAAAAATCCAGAGATGTAAATGAACTAAAATAATAATAATAATAGCTGGCATTTACATGATACTTTAAGGTTTGCAAAATGCTTTACAAATATGATCTCATTTCATGCTCACTAGTAACTCTGGGAATCAGTATTATTAGTAGTAGTAGTATTTAATATTAGAATTAGTATTTTTATTTATTAGTATCTCCATTTCCCAGATGAGAAAACAGAGGTAAGACAGAGGTTGAATAACATGCCCAGAGTTGCATAGCTAGTAAGTATCTTAAGACCAGGGGGAAGTTAGGTAGCACAATGGATAGAATGCTGAATTTGGAGTCAGGAAGACTTATCTTTCTGAGTTCAAAGCTGGCCTGAGAATACTTACTAGCTGTATGACTAGCAAGTCATTTAAACTTGTTTACCTCCTTTTCCTCATCTATAAAGTGAGCTAGAGAAGGAAATGGCAAAATATTCCAATATTTATGCCAAGAAAACTCCAAATGGGATCACAGAATCAGATACTTCTGAAAAGCAATTACAAATTAAAAACAAAAATTTACCCCCAAACCCCAAAACTATCTGAGCTTAGATTTGAACTCAGATCTTTCTAACTCCATGTCTACCACTTTTTCCATTGAACTACGTAAATCTCAAGGCCATATAGTTGGCAAAGAGCAGATAGAGAATTTAAATCAAGGGAATCTAACTTCAAATCCAGAGCTTTTCCACTTTTACCATACTTTTCTCCTTACTCCATGTATTATGAGCAAACAAGGTTGCTTGATAGATAAAACCATAGCTACAGCTTAGTTCAGTGACTGTATAAAAATGACAAGAGATGTTTCCTCACCAATTTTGCTCAGTACTATACTAGAGAACATCTTGGCCATAAACCAAAGGAAAAAGGAATTCTCCATTGGTGATGAGACCTTCTAGATGTTTCTTTTGTAGATGTCATTGTGTCTATTATATCACACCCCAACTTCATCCCAGGATATCCCCTGGCTTCCTTAAAGAAATTCCTGTGCACTCACAAGAGATCCATGTAACAACCTCCTTAGGAAGAAACAAATGGATCAAAATGCCTTTTTGCTGAGACTATAACAAGCAATTGAATGAGCAGTCCGGTGAGACATTCTATTAGTACATATAACTAGAACAAGCCCTGCAGATAGACAATGAGCTGAATCCAAAATTCAGTAGAAAGAGGAAAGTAAGCTAGGTTGAAGGTGAGAAACTATGTAGCATTTCCAATAATTCTACACAACTTTCTGACATAAAACTCATCTTTTTAACACTAATATTCTTCTGGTGTTAAGAACCACACAGAACACGATGGTCTCTAAAGAATAAAAATTAAGGGTGCCTCCGCAGGCAAGAGAGATACATGTTTTGGATGTAAAACTTCTTGAAATCCATAATTAAAGGAGCAAAGGGAGAGATCACTAATTAAAAAAAGCATTTCCCAGTCTCTCAAGAAGGTAGAGGGGTCAGAGTTGTCTAGGGGAAGTAAATAAAGGACAGGTTTTGGTATTATTGCTCTATTTTTGACTCAGAGGCAGCACAGTGTATATCAGGATGAAGAAAATCATCTAGTCCTGAAGGTGAGAAGTAAGCAGCCTGAGACACATTACTGATGATGATTTGTATGCAAGAAGTGTCCTAAGCAATATCATTCAGGAAATGAACAATGAGAAAAGTGAAAAAAGTAGATAGATTTGGTCATGTAGTGAGAGTAAGAAATAATAGATGGCAACATGAGGGCTGCCCTAGTCCTCATGAAATATTAAATGATCTGGAATAAGGTTGCTGGGTAGAACATCTGTGGAGGATTTATAGCATTGACAAGAGTACATGGACAAGAATTACACAGACAGTGTGGGTAGAATGGGATCTTGAACCCAGAGAAAAGTACTTATGATATCACAGATACATTGAAATATGGAAGTATAGATTGATAGAAACATGAAAAAAAGAAACACTGCTATACAGTAGTCCTGAGAAATTGCAATGCCAGTGTGAATAGAAATATAAGCTCTATCCTCAAGGAGTAAACAGTCTAATTGGGAATATTACAGGTACATCTCTCTATAATATAAATTAGAATGACAAACACACTAGAGAAATTCAAAACAATGCTATTCCACATCAGAGATAGGAAAGATCATTTCCAGTTTGGAGATAAAGGGAGATTTTGTGGTGCCTGAATTGAAGATTAAGAGATGGAAAGGATGTTATCTGGTCAAGATAATAACATCCCAGGCTATGGAGGTGGTATAAAAAGTCATGGAAGAAATTTAGGAGTGAGAGACAGAGAGAGAGAGAAAAAGAGAGACAGACAGACAGACAGAGACAGACAGAGAAAGAGAGAGAGAGAGAGAGAGAGAGAGAGAGAGAGAGAGAGA
>NW_025382751.1:0-6952 GCF_016433145.1 Gracilinanus agilis | reverse complement strand
GGGGGAGGGAGGGAGAGAAAAGGGGAGGGAAAGGGAAAAGGATAGAGAGGGAGACAGAGACAGAGACAGAGAGACAGAGGGAGAAAAGGGGAAGAGGGAGGGAGGAAGGGAAGAAGGGAGAGGGAAAGGGGGAGAGAGAGAGAGAAAGAGAGAGAATGAATGTGTGTGTATGTAGATGGAAGGCTGGTGGGGAGAGAAAGGGAAAAGGGACTAATTTATTTGCCAAGAGGCAGTGACAACTTTTTTTTCCTTCCTCTGACAGAAAAGTACATTTCATATCACATCAGGTTTTTTTTTTTCAGCTACAGTAACCTGCCAACACATTTCACAGTAAACTCATTTGAGGGTATGGCAAGAGGAGTGCTTAATGCAGACGGATGTAATGGAAATGTCAGCTCAATCCATCAGGTTTTTCCAAGGCTGGCAGCAAAGCTTCCCACCATGAAGTGTACAATTGCTAAAATATTCATGTTTAACAACGGGCCCTTCAAAAGTAATGACCTTTTTCTCTCCTGCCCAACTGCCCTACCCTTTTCTCTCAAGGGGCACAGGGGCTGAGACCTGGGGAGGCCTGAGGACACAGAATGTCAGAGCTGGGAGAACCTCAGAACAGGGAATGTCATTGCTGAGAGAGGCCTTAGAATATAGAGCAGGGAGACACCTGAGAACACAGAATGTCAGAGCTGGGAGGGGCCTTAGAACAGACTAAAAGGAAGAAACAAACATTTATTAAGCACCTCTCACAGACCAGGAACTGTAATAAACACTTGTACAATTATTGATCCCCACAACAACCTTGGGAGGCATCATCCCCATTTACAGTTGAGGAGACTGAGGCAGACAAAGGGTAAGTGACTTGCCCAGGGTCACACAGCTGATAAATATCTAAGACCAGATTTGAATTCAGGAAAACGAGTCGGGTACAACATGCTGGGCTCTATACTAATCCCTAGCTTATCATAACATATTATATATATAATAATAATATATATATTATAACATTTTACATTGTTTTTATATATATATATAATAACATTTTACATTGTTTTCATATATATATATATAACAATGTAAAATGTCAGAGCTGGAATGGACCAAGAACACTGTATGTTATGAAACAGAATTTTAGACCTGGAAGGAACCAGAGAGACCATCTAAGCCAGTGGTTCCCAAAATTTTTTTGGCCTATTGCCTCCTTTCCAGAAGAAATATGACTTAGCCCCCTGGAAATTAATTTTTTAAAAATTTTAATAGCAATTAATAGGAAAGATCAATGCCCCTGTAGCCATCACTGCTTCCCTGGATCACTGCAGTGCCCACCAGGGGGCGGTGGCGCCCACTTTGGGAATCACTGATCTAATTGGACCCCCTTTCAGTTTAGAGAGAGCAGGAAACTGAGGCCCTGAGAAGTAAAATGACTTGTCTAGATGCAGTTAGGTGATGCGGTGGATAGAGTGCCTGCCTTTGTTTCCTCCTCTATAATTATTATTATTAATTTTTGTTAAATGAATTATTATTATTATTACTAAATTACGAAACCTCCCAGGATTGTTGAGAGGATGAAATGTGCTACTATTTGTAAAATGCTCTGCAAACTTTAACATGCCATACAGACATTAGATGCTATTATTATTATTAATAACAATTTAAAAGATTTATAATTAATTTAACATATAGAAAATAATCCTTAATTAAATCTAATGATTAAATTTATAATTAATTAAACATATAGAAAATAATCCTTAATTAATTAAATCTAATAATTAAATAATTAAATTTATAATGAGACATACAGAAATTAATTCTATAATGTAGAACTAGATAATTAAATACATGTCACTCGTCCAAGGCGAAGGGCCCACTCACCGGTCATGTAGCACTTGATGTCCTGAGAGTGGCTGATGGGGTTGTTGTTCTTGAACATGTACAGGTTGAAGGGCACCACGGCGCTGCTCTTGAGGCGCTTCCACACGTCGTGGTCCGGGCTGGTCCAGCGGCCGGCCAGCACGTCGTAGTCCCTGCGGCCCATGTGGATGAGCTTGGTGAGGGGGTCGTAGAGGCCACCGTGGTAGCCGATGATGACCTGGAAGGCGGGGTTGGTGTCCATGTAGATCTCGCCGTAGGCCGTGTAGGAGATCTGCTTGATCATGAGGCCGGTGCCACTGAACACGGCCAGCGGCGTGCCGATGTTGTCGCAGGCGATGTAGAACTCGTCGCCGCTGCTCAGCTCCATGGCGAACAGGTGGCCCTGGAGGTCGTAGTAGAGGGAGGCGATCTCGGAGCTCGAGTGGTTGTACAGGTGGGTGACTTTGGTGGGGCTGCTCAGGTCGGCGTAGAAGAACTGCAGGTGGTGGCCGTGGCTGGTCCTGCTGGACACACGCCTGCCCAGCCCGTCGTAGCGGTAGCTCACGCTCCAGCCGGCCGCCCGGTTGTAGGCCTTGACGAGCAGGCCGGCCGCGTTGTACTCGAAGACGTCGCTGCCCCTCTGCCGCAGGAAGCCGTCCTCGTCCGTCTTGTACTGCACGTCGCCCAGCCGGGTGATGCGGTCCCGCAGGTCGTAGCGCAGCGGCGTGAGGCGGGCGCTGTTGCCGGGGCTCAGCAGGTGCAGGTTGCCGTTGAGGTCGTAGCTGTAGCGCCACAGCGGCTTGTCGTTGATGGACACCGTCTGCAGCTGCCCGTCAGCGTCGTACTCGTAGGCGTAGCGCGTGGTGTTGGCGTAGGGCCCCACCTTGAGCTCCTTCTTCACCACGCGGCCCATGTTGTCGTACTGCACCGTCATCCAGTACATGAGCGAGCGGAAGATCTCGTACTGCACCTCCTTCATGCGGCCGTAGGCGTCGAAGTGCTTCGTGTGCGTCATCACCGCCGTCGTGATGATCTGGTTGATGTCGTAGTAGATGACGCCAAACTTGCCGAACTGCTCCGTCTTCCCCGACACGTCGTCGTAGCGGTACAGGTCGATGGGCAGCGGCGTCTCGTTGATCACGGCCTGCATGCTCGTCACCCGGAAGCTGTTGTCGTAGTTGTAGTCGAAGCGCGCGTTCACCATGCCCTCCTCCGTGAAGCGGAAGATCTGTCGGTCGATGAGGGGCCCGATCTGCCGGTAGCGGATGGTGCACGTGAAGCCCTCGTTCTGCAGGTTGATGGTCTTCAGCATGCCCGCCGTCTCGTCGTACGTGAAGCCGACGCGCGTCGTGTCGTACAGCATCTCGGCCAGCTTCGAGAGCTTCCCGTACTTGTAGATCACCCTCCGGCCCGTGCCCAGGTACAGGGTGTGGAGGAGACGCCCGTCCTCCGTGAAGTCCTGGATGACCGATGCGTTGCCCTCGGGGGGCCGGTAGATGTTGCGGTAGTAACCCACCGAGCGCACGGTCTCCAGGGTCTGCCGGGCCACATTGGGCATGGTCACCGAGGACAGGCGGTCATTCTTGTCAAATTCGAAGATGTATTGCCGTTGGCTGTGGAGGAGCAACACCATGGACTGCAGAAGAGGAGAAAGAAACAGGGATGAGGACGAGGAGGAGGAGGAGGAAGAGGAAGGGGGTGCTGGACTAGCTGGTTCGACCCTCTCCTTCCACTCTTCAGTTATGTTTCTGTGCCTTACATACCTGTTCCCAGATAAATTATAGACCGTGCACTCCCTCCCCAGATAGGCTCTGAACATTCTCATTCCACATCAGTACAGAAGCCCTCTTCTCCCCGTTTGTCTTCTCTGTTTGGCCATGCCCACTTCTTTGTGACTCCAAGGACCAGAGCTCTCCATGGGTTTTTCTTAGCAGGGATATAGGAGTGTCTTGCCATCTCTTCTCTATTTTTAAAATCCTTATTTGGATGGATTTCCCTATTTTCTCTAGTTGGGAATGACCTTCACCGGAGTCCTAAGGGTCCTTCCGGGACCATATTTACAATTCTACAGTTCCCTTAAACATCTCTAAGTACTTAGAGGGTCTTTATTTTATTTTATTTTTTAATTTTTATTTTTTAGAAAAAATTTTTCCATGGTTCCATGATTCATGTTCTTANTCCCAAATCATGTCTGCATCAACCCATGTGTTTAGAGGATCTTAAAAAAAAATTATTAAAAAAAGTTTTTTCCCATGGTTACATGATTCATGTTGTCTTCCTCCTCTCTCTCTTTCCTCCCTCTCCCAGAGTTGACAAGCAATTCCACTGGGTTAAACATATATCATTAAATGATCTTTTGTATTATAGTTATGTGCATTGATTTCTTATTCTCCTACTAGGCTGTAGGCAACATGAGGCAGTGATCGTGTCTTAGCTAATTTTTAAAATCTGTCTGACCATTCAAGACAATATTCTGTCTGTATAATTAGAAAATTGTGAACTCTTGGACTTCATCTCCCAGCATCCCTTTCCTCTTTCATCCCCACCTTGCATGCTTACATATTGCTTATAAGTTTGCTGTAACTCCGCCTCTTGCTCTCTTTTTTCACCAGAGAGGCTGGGTGAGCACCCTTTTTACTCTAGCTTTTTATTTTAGTTATTATTAATAAATCTATTAAATATAATACATGGAGTATTTGGATATTAAATTTTAATCTCACATGTCCAAAATAGGACTTTGCCAAAGTTGCTTACATGAGTGAATGAAAGAAAAGCTAATGCTCCCTTTTTTAAGGATGACCACATTGGCCACTGTTGTAAGAGCACATTCATATATAACCAGAACCCCCAAATAAAATCAGAAATACACTGATGTGAAAGATGACTCCAACAGTTCTTTCTTTCTTTTTTTAAACCCTTACCTTCTGTCTTGGAGATTGTATTGATACTGTGTATTGATTCCAGGGCAGAAGAGTGGTAAGGGTAGGCAATGGGGATCAAGTGACTTGCCCAGGGTCACACAGCTAGGGAGTGGCTGAGGCCAGATTTGAACCTAAGCCCTCCCCGTCTCTAGGCCTGGCTCTCAATCCACTGAGCCACCCAGCTGCCCCCTCCAACAGTTCTTTCTCTGGAGGTGGCTACCATTCCCATTTCTCTCTCAGTCACAAGCTTTTCATTTTCAGACTATATACAGTTCTCCTTTTGCATGTCTCTAATACACTAATCATAGCATATTATGGATTTTGCTCACCCATGTTTGTACCATATTCTCCCACAAGATGACAAGCTCTCTTAAAGTGAATTCTCTGTCTTTAGTTAAACTTTATACTTCCTCCACAAGCTAACCCAGTGCTTTGGACACAGTAGTCATTTGATAAATGTTTTTTGGATGAATATTGGTGCCCACCAGTGAACCCTGTCGTCTCCTAAGGTCAATTTGTACCAAGACAAATTCCTAGAGAGAAGCAAAGTACAAGGGCAAAGGACAGAGGATTGCCAGGCATAGATTGCTTAAGTCTGTTATCAAAGAAAAGTTGCTTCCTACAGTCTCTAGTGATGACCAATTCTCTCCTTCCATTTTATCTTTTAAAATCTGAAAAAGCACATTTTTTCCCATTCCCCTTTGAATGAATCATCTGTGATTTTAATAACCTGGAAGAGACCTCATCATCCAGGCAGGAATGGGATCCCTGTAAATGGTCATCCAGCTCCAGTCTGAATACCTCTGGATCTCTCGATGACCCTATTACCAAGTGAATCTGGACTCCACATCTTGAGTTCTTTGCGCTGCCCAAACTCCACTGAGAACATACATTCCATTGGATGAATGTTTACATCTTTAGGAAGTTTTCCCTTACAATGAGTTTCTAATTCTGAAGTTCAGATGGAAGGTGATGCTTGATCTGGAAGATTCTGAAGGCTAAAAAAGTCCACTTCTTTTTTAGCATCCCCTCCCCCAGAGGAAGCTTCCTGGGATATGCACCCACGTCTCTTGGAGAGGTTCACCCGGATCCTGCTTTTTGACACAACCCCTGAGCGAATCGGGGCCTTTGAGTGACCCAGTGGATAAAGTGCTGGGCCTGGAGTCAGGAAGACCTGGTTTAAAAATGACCTTAGACCCTACCTGTGTGACCCTAAGTAAGTCATTTCTTCTCATTTGCCTCAGAATCCTCATCTGTCAAATCAGCTGGAGAAGGAAATGGCAGGTATTTCTGCCAAGAAAATCCCAAGTAGGGTCATGATGGAAAATGACTAAATAAACAGAGACAGCTAAGGGAGAATGGGCTCCTGTTAAAGCTCTTCCTCTTAAAAAAACAGCATCAAAGCTGTTCTTTTATCTAACAAGGACAGATACCTCCTTTATGTTATTCCTCCCCTTTTCTAAAGTTTCCTTGCTTTCTGCTTGATGCTTCTCTTTGTACCTCTCATTCGCAAGTTTATACCACATTTACCTAACCCACGTCTAATCTCCCAATTCCAACGAGAACATAAGCACCAAGACTGGGATGAATCTTACCTCATTAGATATTCACAGCTCCCAAGCCAGAGCTGGACCATGTATAGAGGAGATGCCCAGGAAATGATGGCCATCTCTCATCAGCACAGTAACTCCTTTATAGAGTAACTGGAGGTTGACAAAGTGCTTTTTTCACCATAACACTGTGAGGCAGGTAGTATAGTTGTTACTATTATTATTATTCCTATTTTATGAATAAGGAAGCTGAGGCTTCATTATTATTATTATTATCATTAATTATTATTATCATTATTGCTATTATTATCATTATTAAAAAACCCTTACCTTCCATCTTAGAATCAATATTGTGCTTTGGTTCCAAGGCATAAGAGTGATAAGGGCTAAGGAACTGGGGTTAAATGACTTGCCCAGGGTCACACAGCTAGGAAGTGTCTGAGGCCATATTTGAACCCAGGTCCTCCCATCTCTGGACTTTGGCTCTCAATCCACTGAGCCATCTAGCTGCCCCCACAGTTCAATAATTATTAGGGCCAGAATTGAACCTAGATTTAAAATTTTTATTTATCCATTTATTTTCATTTATTCATTTATTTACTTTTTTTTCTCCTTCTTTCTTTCTTTCTTTCTTTC
>NW_025382750.1:0-6192 GCF_016433145.1 Gracilinanus agilis | reverse complement strand
CCCTCCCCAGCTCTTCCCTCCGGCCTCTTCATTCCCTTCCTTCTCTTCTTTCACCGTCCCGCACTCCGACAGCATTTCCCCGGGATCCCGCATCTCTCACGGTGCCCTCTCCGCTCCTGGCAGCCCTTCACCCCAGGGCCCCTTTGCCCCTTCCTCCCCTTGGCCATGCTGCGCCCCCAGGAGTCTGGGCCCCCCACCGAGATCTTTCCTTCGGAGAAGATCGTGGTTCTTCTGTCCTGTGTCTTCTCCTTCCTGGGCTCCAGCCTCCTCATAGGCACTCATGCCCTGTGGCCGGACCTGAGGAGCCGAGCTAGGCAGCTGCTCCTCTTTCTGTCCCTGGCGGACCTGCTCTCTGCCGCCTCCTACTTCTATGGGGTCCTCCAGGACTTCCCCGACACCACCTGGGACTGCGTGGTGCAGGGCGCCCTCTCTACCTTCGCCAACACCAGCTCCTTCTTCTGGACCGTGGCCATCGCAGTTTACTTGTACATCACCATCGTGCGCAGCAGCCAGGGCCCCTGGGCTGGGACCCGGCTTCTCTATTGCTTCCACGTCGTCAGGTAGGGCAGGGCGCCCCGCTCCTCTCCTCGGCGTCTTTCCCCCGGGGAATCTTGGTTATTTACAAAGTTGGCTTCCAGCTTAAGCTCCTGGAGGTCAGGGAACAGCCGCGCTTTTGCTGAGTGTGCCCTAGAACTAGCGCCTCATCCAGCTAGTAAGGGGTTGTGGATTAATGGGAGGCGGGGGGATAAAGTTATCTTTCCGCCACTCTCACCTCTCTTCAAGTATGGCCAGGCTATCCTGGAGGAGGGTGAGCAGGTTCTCCTGGGCTCCAAACCGCACGTTGGAGAAACTGTACTGTAGACTTTCTGGAAATAAAAACTTCCGGACAGATCCTCTCCCAGCCAAGGAGAGAGAGAGCTGCTTGGGTAGACAGACAGACAGACAGACAGATTGGTGTTTAATTCAGTCAGGCACAACCAACTCCAAGAGACCCCATTTGGGACTTTCTGGGCAAAGATGCTTGAGTGGTTTGCTGTTTCCTTCTCCAGCTCATTTTACAGATGAGGAAACTGAGGCAAACAGGGTTCACACAGGAAGAGTCTGAGGCCAGAATTAAACACAGGTCTTCCTGTCTCTAGACCCTGTACTCTTTGCACTGTGCCACCTGGATGGATGGATGGATGGATGGATGGATGGATGGATGGATGGATGGATGGATAGACGGACAGATAGATAGATAGACAGACAGATAGATGAATAGACTGACGGACAGACGGATGGATGGATGGATGGATGGATGGATGGATGGATGGATGGATGGATAGATAAATAGATGATAGATAGATAGATAGATAGATAGATAGATAGATAGATAGATAGATAGATAGNGATAGATAGATAGATAGATAGATAGATAGATAGATAGATAGATAGATAGATAGATTGACTGATTGATTTAAGCACATTTACCTGTGAGCAGCTTAGGGAATTAGTTGGGTTAGAAGGTGGATTCTCCCTTGGTGGGCAGTTTTCAAGCAAAGGCTGTGTGCCCACTTGTAGGGCAGATGGTTAAAAAGGATTCCTTTGAGCTAGTCGGGGCCTCAGAGCCCCTCACTTTTTTAGAGGAGGCCACAGAGCTCTGCGGTGCCTTCCTGCCCTGAGCTTTTGTGTCTGCGGCAGTATCTCACCTCCAAAAGCAAGGACACCTAATGAGCACGACCAAGGTCAGGTCATCTACGAGGCCAGGAGCGTGGCCAGCTCTGAATTCTTTTTATGGGAGTAAAGCTGTAGCTTGGGAAGGTTTCTTAGGGGTTGCCCTCATAGGGAATTTGTCCAGCTTGGCTTTTTAGAGGTGGTCCTGACCCAGAGAAGACCCTGCAAGTGTGGAGGGTTTCGAGTTAGAAGAGACCCTTGAAGTCATCTAGGCCAACCCCTGGCTTTTAGAGATGAGGAAGCTAAGGCCCATAATAGAGGTGACACCTACCTTTAATGCCGCTACTACCTCTTTGACTTGTGAGTTAGCCACCTAATTTCCCTGGATCTCAATGTCTTCTGCTTGAAAATCAGAGGGTAGAATTGATGGTCTCTGAGTCTCATTAACAGCTCTTGATCTAGGGACCTATGACTTTCCTAAGGTCACACAGATTAAAAGTGGAGGGGGGGGTCAACTAGATGACCCAGTGGATAGAGTGCCAGGCCCAGAAATGGGAGGTCCTGGGTTAAAAATCTGGCCTCAGACACTTCCTAGCTGTGTGACCCTGGGCAAGTCCCTTAACCCCCATTGCCTAGCCTTTATTACTCTTCTGCCTTGGAACAGTATTGATTCTAAGACAGAAGGTAAGAATAAAAATTCTTTTTAAAAGTAGAAGAACTGGGATTTGAACCCAAGTCACATTTCAAAATAAAGTGCTCTTTTCATTTCCTCCTGTTCTTTCTCTCTGGTTGTCCCTCCTTTCCCTACTGAGGAGTGGTTGATTTTTTGCTAGTGACTCAGTTGAGACAATCTTGTGCTTAACAAATGCTAGTTCCTTCCCCCTTTGACTCTTAGCATTGGAGCCTCCCTCCCTGGCTAAGCTTTTATGGATGGGAGGGAGGGGGTGGTTGAGGGTTGACCCAAGGGTCCCTGGTTCGAGAGCCGCCAGAGAGCACACTGGTTTTTTGAGTCGGTCCTTTCCGTGGCTAGCCTGTGCTGCTCATCCCGGTCTGTTCAATCTAGGGAAAGAGAGGTGCTGAGCACCTGTGTAACCAAGACCATCTTCAGTGCCAGTGTCCTGGGGCGGCAGGATAAAGTAGCCAAAATGCCAACTTTGCGTGGGATCTGGAGAACCGAACCCTGGGACACTCACTGGCTGTAAAACAGGAAAATATTCCTTGTCCTGTGAACCTTACCCCACCCCCTCACAGGGCTGTGGGAGGGCAAAGCACTCCGTCACTTGAAATTTCTAAAGAAATGTAAGTGCTATCCACCCTGCGAGCATTTATTAAGCACCTACTTAGTGCTCGGCTTTGGGGCTACAAAGGCAGAAATGGCCAAGTCCTCGTCCCGAGGAGCTAGCATTCTGGGAGGGGAGACAAGGTACGCTGGAGAGATGTTTCGAAGGAGGAGGCACTATCTGCTGGGGCAGGAGGAGAGGGGCCCAGCTTAGGGTTAGGAAGACCTGGATTGGAATCAGTCCAAGCCAGGCTGACTTCAGCGAGAGCATTTACACCCCGGAAATCAGCAAATGCTACCAATCACATCTCGATTTCTCATTTCATCCATTGTCCAGACCAGTGATTCCCAAAGTGGGCGCCACCGCCCCCTGGTGGGTGCTGCAGTGATCCAGGGAGGCGGCGATGGCCACACTTTCTTTGTATTGCATTCTATTCTGAGTTCAATAAATAGTTTCATAATTTCCAGGGGGCTAAGTAATATTTTTTTCTGAAAAGGGGGCGGCAGGCCAAAAAAGTTTGGGAACCACTGATTGCCTAGCCCTTGCCCTTCTATCTTAGAGTTGCTACTGAGACAGACAGTAAGGGTTTGGGAAGCTTTTTTCAAGGGCATCATCCTACATTTGTATTTTTGGAGAGCTGGTTGTTAAACATTTACCAGAACCCCTCTGAATCCATCACTTAACATATTAGCTTTGTAAGTCCCCCCACCTTTGACCCTTTGGCAACTCCCAAGGTCTTACACAACTTTGTTTCACCAAAATGTTTTCTTTCCACGGAGCCCGTTGACTTTAGGGAAGGTATGTCTTGAGAGATTGGGCCTTGATCAGAAGGGGGATAGCAGGAATGAGGGCTGGGTAGAAGCTGGCCAGCCCTGGTATTCCCCTGGGATCGCAGGCAAAGACCTAGAGGAGGACCGTCACTAGGGTGCAAGATTCTTCGAGGAAGGCTCCATGGAAGAAAATAAACAAGAATCATTCCAGATGTGCAGAGTTGCCAAGGGGTACAGTGGAAGGAATCCTGGCTTTGGAGTTTGGATCATGACTGGGCCCCTTATAAAGTTTCTTCATCCTAAAATGAGGTGATCCCTGAGGCTCTTTCTAGCCCCGAGTCTATAATCCTAGGAAGCAGCTAGCTAGCTTAGCAAAGTAGATAAGAGCTCTGGTCCTGGAGGTGGAAAGACCTGAGTTCAAATCCTGCCTCAAACAACTGTGTGACTCTGGGCAAGTCACTTAACCTGTTTGCCCCAGGTCCCTTGTCTATAAAATAGGGACAGTAATAGTACTTCCCTCCCCAGGTTGCTGGGATAAAATGAGATAATGTTTGTCAAGTGCTCTGCAAACCTTAAAATACTATATAAATGCTGACTTGTTATTGTTGTGCTTCTCAGCTTGGGGGAAATAGCTTAGAGCCAGCTGGCGGGTAGGTCACGGTGCTGGGGGGCAGGACCCAAGCTCCCCGGACACCTCTGCTCCTTCGCTCTTCTCTGTCACTTATTCCTGTCACAATAGATATGAGACTTTCAGGGACAATCTTGTCTCCTCGGATTTCTCATCTGACCACATGTACATGTCTGGCAGAGTCGTGGACTCTAGGAATCCAGAGACCCAACTGAAACTGCCCCTTGCCCTCGAGGAGTTTACTAAGGGTAGTCCAGAGGGTAGAGGGAGTCAGGCCTGAAGTCAGGAGGACCTGGGTTCAAATTTGTCCTGAAATACTTTCTAGCTGTGTGGCCTTGGGCAAGTCACTTAACCCCAACTCCCTCGTCTTGACTATTCTTCTGCCTCGAAGCCGATACTCAGTATCAATTCTAAGACAGAAGGTAATAGTTTAAAAAAAGAGAGAGAATTGATACTAGGACAGGAGGTTGGGAGTATAAAAAAGAAGTTTACATTCTAATGAGAGAGTCAGTGTCTAAATGGATAATTTACAAACATTTACTGGGCATCTCCTCTGTGCCAGGCACTCAGGAGATACATAGGACAAATGAAACAAGCCCTGCTCAGAGGAGTCTACATCCTAACGTAGACATGAGGCTATTTGAAGAGAAAAAATTCGTATTAAAAACTATTTGGCTTGGGGGGCATCTGGGTAGCTCAGTGGATTGAGAGCCAGGCTAAGAGACAGGAGGTCCTAGGTTCAAATCTGGCCTCAGACACTTCCCAGCTGTGTGACCCTGGGCAAGTCACTTGACCCCCATTGCCCACCCTTAACACTCTTCCACCCAGGAACCAATACACAGAAGTTAAGGTTTAAAAACAAACAAACAAAACAAAAACCTATTAGGCTGGGAGAGAAAAACCTCCTGAACCTGCTAGGGAGTGCAGGATGCTGAGACAGAGATGAAGAAAGCCTGTGTTCTAGGCTTTGAGAATGCAAGAACATGGAGTCTGGAAATGAGACGTTGAGAGGAGCGAGGAGGCCAGCTTGGCTAGGAAGGGGAATGGCGACTCTCAATATTCATTAAGTGCCTGCTGTATGTCAGGCACATACCTGGGGCTGCAGATATGAAAAGGAAGAGCAAGGAGCTGACGATCTAATGGGAGAAGACAACAGGCGAAGCTAAAAGCGGTGGGGATGAGGTGAGAGAAGGGAGGAGATACACCCGCGTGGACATGCTGGAAAAGTCAAGGAAGTCCAACATGAGTGCTCCTGGGAGGAAAAAGAGACGACGTCTGGCCTGTGGCCCTTCTTGAAATGTAAGTTTTAAGGTTCCACACCCGGAGGAACTGGAGGTACTGGTGAGCCGTGAGTGTGGAGTACTGAGCGCCTCTGAC
The DNA here is from genome assembly GCF_016433145.1 of Gracilinanus agilis. Taxonomy (NCBI): domain Eukaryota; kingdom Metazoa; phylum Chordata; class Mammalia; order Didelphimorphia; family Didelphidae; genus Gracilinanus; species Gracilinanus agilis. Next base: position 484 of record NW_025382750.1, on the reverse strand, counting down.
CAGCTGAGATTTTCCAATGAAGAGGTTCCTTCCTGGGGGTATGGCGGAGTCCAAAATGAGTTCAGTCCAGTAGGAAATGGGATGTCTGAGGAGATGTGTGTGAAGTGACAAGGAGAATAATGTTGTTGTTGTTGTTGTTGTTGTTTTTAAAGGGATGATGTAATGAATATAAAGGAAAGATTGCAGAACTGTCTAACAAAGGGAGCAATCAGTTAAGACTTCAGAAGACCGATGGCCTTTCATATTTTGGCTAAATAGTGTGACGGACAAGGCCTGGAGTCAGAAGGTCCTAGGTCCAAATCTGGCCTCAGACATTTCTTAGCTGTGTGACCCTGGGCAAGTCACTTACCCCAGTTACCTAGACCTTGATGATCTTCTGCCTTGAAACCAATACTTAGTACAACTCTAAGATAAAAGGTTAAGGGGAAGGAAGGAAGGAAGGAAGGAAGGAAGGAAGGAAGGAAGGAAGGAAGGAAGGAAGGAA
>NW_025382749.1:0-7472 GCF_016433145.1 Gracilinanus agilis | reverse complement strand
AAAGAAATTATTCAGCAAAATTGCCCTGAAGTTCTACAACAAGAGGGCAATATAGACATTGAAAGGATCCATAGATCACCCTCTATACTAGACCCAGAAAAGACAACCCCCAGGAATATAATAGTCAAATTCAAGAGCTTCCAAGTAAAAGAAAAAAATTTTACAAGAAGCCAGAAAGAGACAATTCAGATATCAAGGAGCAACAATCAGGATAACACAGGATCTGGCAGCCTCCACACTAAAAGACTGCAAGGCTTGGAATATGATATTCAGAAAGGCAAGAGAACTGGGTCAACAACCAAGGATCACCTACCCAACAAAATTAACCATATGTTTCCAAGGGAAAGTTTGGGCATTCGACAAGATAGAAGATTTACAAGTATTTGCGAAGAAAAGACCAGGACTAAATGGAAAGTTTGATATCCAACCACAAAAATCAAGAGAAACATAAAAAGGTAAATAAGAAACAGAGGGGAAAGAAAGAAAACTCGTATTTTTTAAATTTGCCTCTTTAAGGGCCTCAATATGATCTAATTATTGGTATTCTGATGTGGTGAAATGTTATGTATAATTCTCTTTAAGGAACTCTATTCACTATTATAGTATTCACTATTATAGTAATTAGAAGAATTATTCATAGGGAGAGATTGGAATGCTAAATGGTCTAAGATGATATGGGGGGGTGGGAAAGAGGGAGGTGAATAGTAGAGGACACCAAGAGAAACTTGAATGAATAAGAAAAATAGGATATTCTATTACACACAAAGAGGGCATGGGAAGGGGAAGGGATGAATACTATTATAAGAAGGAGAGGAAGAGAGCATTAAGAGGTAATAGTTAAACCTTACTCTCAGTGTAATTAACCCTGAGAGGGAAGAGTAGCTTTATCCATTGGCATATAAAATTCTATCCAACCCTACTGAGAAAATCAGAAGGGATATACCAAGGGGAGCAGGGGAGTGGGGAGGTCAAAAAAGGGAGGGAAGAATAAGTGGGAGGGAATTCATTAGGCCTTAAAATAAATAGAAGGGAATAATAAGGGAGGGGGTAGAAAGGGTAGTAAATCAAGAGAGGGTACAAGGGTTACTGGCATAAAGCAAACCACTGGTTTAAAAGGAAATAGTGTAAGAAGAAGGGGTAGAACTAGGAGAGAATGTCGGCGAATATACAACTGATAATTTTAACTCTGAATGTGTATGAGATGAACTCGCTCATAAAAAGGAAGCAAATAGAAGAGTGGATTAGAAACCAAAATCCTACCATATGTTGTCTACAAGAAACACATATGAGGCGGGTGGACCTACACAGGTTTAAGGTAAAGGGCTTGAGCAAAATCCTTTGGGCCTCAAATGAGAAAAAGAAGGCAGGAGTGGCAATTATGATTTCTGACAAAGCCAAAGTAAAAGTAGATATGATTTAAAAAGACAGGGAAGGTCATTACATCCTGATTAAAGGCAATATAAACAATGAGGAAATAACACTGCTCAATATGTATGCACCAAATGGCATAGCAACCAGATTCATTAAGGAGAAACTGGCAGATCTCAAGAAGGAAATAGATAGTAAAACCATACTAGTGGGAGATCTAAATATCCCTCTTTCAGATCTAGATAAATCAAACCAAAAAATAAATGAGAATGAGGTAAGACAGATGAATGAAGTCCTAGAAAAATTAGATTTAATAGATATGTGGAGAAAAATAAATAGAAACAAAAATGAATACACCTTCTTTTCAGCTGCACATGGTATGTTCACAAAGATTGATGTAATAGGGCATAGAAACATTGCAAACAAATGCAAATGAGCAGAAATAATAAATGTAACCTTCTCAGACCATAATGCAAAAAAAATAATTAGTAAGGGCACCTGGACAGGCAAATCAAAAACTTATTGGAAATTAAATAATATGATTCTCCAAAACCAATTAGTCAAAGAAGAAATCATAGAAACAATCAACAATTTCATTGAAGAAAATGACAATTATGAGACATCCTACCAAACTCTGTGGGATGCAGCCAAGGCAGTACTCAAGGGGAAATTTATATCCTTGAGTGCATATATTAACAAATTAAGGAGAGCAGAGATTAATGAATTGGGCATGCAACTTAAAAAATTAGAAAGAAAGCAAATTAAAAATCCCCAGATGAACACTAAATTAGAAATACTAAAAATCAAGGGAGAAATTAATAAAATCAAAAGTGAAAGAACTATTGAATTAATAAATAAGACTAGAAGCTGGTATTTTGAAAAAACAGATAAAATAGACAAAGTACTGGTAAATCTAATAAAAAAAAAGGAAAGAAGAAAACCAAATTGACAGTATCAAAGATGAAAAGGAAGACCTCTAATGAAGGGGAAATTAAGGCAATCATTAAATACTATTTTGCCCAATTATATGGCAATAAATATAGCAATCTAGGAGATATGGATGAATACTTACAAAAATATGAATCGCCTAGATTAACAGCAGAAGAAATAGAATACCTAAACAATCCCATATCAGAAAAAGAAATTGAACAAGCCATCAAAGAACTCCCTAAGAAAAAATCGCCAAGGCCTGATGGATTCACAAGTGAATTCTATCAGACATTCAAAGAGCAACTAATCCCAATACTATACAAATTATTTGATATGATAAGCAAAGAAGGAGTCCTACCAAATTCCTTTTATGACACAAATATGGTACTGATTCCAAAGCCAGTTAGATCAAAAACAGAGAATGAAAACTACAGATCAATCTCCCTAATGAACATAGATGCAAAAATTTTAAATAGAATATTAGCAAAGAGACTCCAGCAAGTGATCAAGAGGATCATCCACCATGATTAGGTGGGATCTATACCAGGAATTCAAGGATGGTTCAACATTAGGAAAACCATGCACATAATTGACCATAATTGACCATATCAACAATCTAACAAACAAAAATCACATGATTATCTCAATAGATGCTGGAAAAGCCTTTGACAAAATACAACATCCATTCCTATTGAAAACCCTGGAAAATATAGGAATAGAAGGACCTTTCCTAAAAATAATAAACAGTATATACCTAAAACCATCAACAAGGATTATATGCAATGGGGATAAATTAGAAGCCTTTCCAATAAGATCAGGAGTGAAACAAGGATGCCCATTATCTCCTCTATTATTTAACATTGTACTAGAAACATTAGCAGTAGCAATTAGAGAAGAAAAAGAGAGAGATCCTGCTGTCCCAGTCAGGAAAATTTGGCTGGCTTAAAGTAAAATATTTACTGGATCAATAAAATAAAGGATAGCTTGATTTAAGGCTGCCGTACTTGCCTACAGAAAACTAAACTCACAAAGTCTAGTCACCAAAACCAAACCACCCTTCCTCCCAGAGCCCAAAGGGAAATTCAGGGAAAATAACAGGGCTATAATATGGAAAGGTCAGGGAGAGGTCCAGAGAAGTCAGCTAGGTTCAAATTGTCCAGAGATAAAAGCACAGGCCAAGGCAAAGCTGAAAGCCACAGCAGAGCCTCAGTTGGAACGTCAGCTCTCTTCAAGCCTCAGACTCCAAGTGACTTTCTGTGAAGATTCTAAGACTTAACTGCCAAGGCTGTTTACAGTTGACTCTTGCCAGAGCAAAAGCCTCTGTTGCATCCTTGCATTACACAAGGAAGTTGGCTGCTGGGCATGCATTGGTCATTGGGGGTTGGTTGTTGGTAGTGTGGGTTGATGTTGAGTTGCTGGAATATAAAGGTGAGCCTGAGCTTACTGAGAGGGCTTTTGTCTTTAGCTTTTAAAGGGCTTTTTGCCTCCGGGATCTCTAGGGAGCAGGAGGTCTGTCTCTGAGGCAAGGATCTGTTGTCAATTCATTCTTGCCTTCCTCCCCTTTCCAGCTCCATTATAAGCATGATTCATTTTTTCTTTATTTTTAATTTTTTTCTTTTAATAACAAATTTTCACATAAATGTTCCAGTCTCATATGATCCATATTGTCTCCCTCTCCCCTCCCAGAACTGACAAGCCATTTAATCTGGTGTTTAGTTACTAGAATATAAAGACAGGCCTGAGCTTACTGAGAGAGCTTTTTGGCTTTAGCCTTGGTTTTTTTTTTTTTTTTTACCTTTTCTGGGTTGGGAGGTGGCTGGTCTTTGTTGACAGACCTAATTGGGATTGGATTAAACACTGATTGGGTTGGTTTTGATTGGGCTGGATTGGGTTGGAACTTTGTGAGGTGGTTGTTATTAGCAGTAGTTATAGGCAGTTTTAGATAGATATAGGTAGTTATAGGATAACTAGTATAGACATTAGGAGAGTTTCTTTCTCTACCTCTTTCCTATATTTCTCTCCTTTATTATATTCATTTTACTATATTCTCACTCACCTTCCTGAGTTCAAATCTAGCCTCAGTCATTTACTAGCTTTATGAGCCTAGAGGCAAGTTACTTCACCCTGCTTGCCTGTTTTCTTATCTATAAAAAGAGATGAGTTTCCCCTTTGCCAAGAAAATCCCAAATGGAGTCATGAAAATCCATGACTCAACAACAGCAGCAGCAGCAGCAACAGTAGTAATAGGTGCTGTTCTTCAATTGTATATGACTCTTCATGACCCTATGAACTATACTGTCCATGGGGTTTTCTAGTAAAACGTACTTGAGTGGTCTACCATTTCCTTCTACAATGGATGAAGGCAAACAGATGTTAGACTGAATTTGAACTTAGATCTTTCTGATTGCAGGCAAAGCTCTATCCAATAAGCAACCTAGCTGCAGTAGTAGTAGTAGTAGTAGTAGTAGTAGTAGTAGTAGTAGTAGTAGTNAGTAGTAGTAGTAGTAGTAGTAGTAGTAGTAGTAGTAGTAGTAGTAGTAGTAGTAGTTGTTGTTGTTGTTGAGTAAAAGTAGTAGAAGTCATAGTAGTAGTTGTCGAAGTAGTAGTTGTTGAGGAGGAGGAAGAGTAATAGAAAATTACAGTTATTTTAGGATTTGCAACTTTACTTAACTTTATCTCATTCAATCAAAGTTTCATACTTCCTCATCACCACCTACAGTATCATTGGTATTTATGGCATTCACATGCACATATATTACTCATGGTTAACATTAAAAATCAAGAGGCAGGTGTAGTAGCTATGAGAACTGACTTCCTAGTGAAGGCCTGATTCTAATACCTGCCTCTGTTGCATACAGGCTGGGAGAGGTTAGGCAAATTATTTAATCCTTCAGTGTTCCATCTCCAACACCTGGTAAGATTCTCTAGGACTATAAATTACAGATCCAGGTTTTGGGGTTTTTTTCACAATCACTTTTCTATAATCACAGCTACATATTTTAGTAGTGTTTCAGTAACAGAAATAAACTTCCACTTAATTGACTCAGCCCAAATCACACTGCATTAATCTCCTTTCTTTCACATCTTACAATAACTGTGAATCATACTAAGACCAACTGTTAATATTGATCTAACACGTTAACGTTTACAAAGCACTTTGTTCTCATAAGAGCTTCCCAACATGCCGGTGAAATAGGCACTGTAGATATTATTATTTCCATTTTACAGATGAGCAAATGGGTTCAGAGATTTTAAGTAATTTCTGCATTGCACACAGGAGAAAGAATGCAAACCCAGATTGGCATCAAGGCCCTTATATCCACACTATGCCCCAATTTTCTCTCTACTGTGAATAGGCATTGACATAATATTTGTAAAGTGCTTTATACAGTGCCTGGAACATAGGGCACTGGAGCTGGAAAGGGGAGGAAGGCAAGAATGAGCCTATTCCTCAATCAGAAAAGATGTAGGTTTCTAAAGAGGCATTTGGTCCCAAGGTTTTCTTTGTATGGGGCCTATGTTTAGGCCTGGCCTAAAGAGTAACAACTTCTGAAATCACACTGGAAAGATGACAAAACCTAGAGAGTCTAGAAATGGACATGACATCATGTGGAGTTTTGAAAATGTTCATGCAACAAAGAAAAGAACTGAAATTGAGTCTGGACTCCTTACTGGAGTAAGTATTTTGGACATTCTAATGTTGAACTGGTAGTTGTGAGTTCTCTGCCTTCCAGGTGGCCTATTGACTACAACTGTAGCTCTAATAAGAATGAAATCGTGAAGGACTTAGAATTCTTAAGAATGGAGGAAAACATATAGCTTATGGTAATTAACGTAGATACCTGGAGGACGTAGATCATATGTCCTCTAGCACCAAAACAACTGTGATCCTGGCCTAAACTCATACTCATGCAATTACTCCTCCTTCTTAGTCCAAGTTTAGTCCAGACAAAAAAAAAATGTTACAGTAAATAGATTTTGATGTTATCTACCTTTTCTCTTTTTTAGCTCTAAACCTTATCTAGTTTTTCTCACACAAAGCTGAAAGGAAATAAGTCTAGGAAACCAATAATCTTTACTGTATCACTAAAAAAATTACATAAACTCCCCAAATGACTCACTCTGACATAAGACAAAAGGCTTCGGACAACAGTGAAAGCTCAGGTTGATGGTCATCCAGTGTCTTTAAACAGACTTTTCAAAAGTGAATAAAGAATCAATAAGCAATCAAGACAATAACTTACACAACTAAGAAGGGACAGAACTTACTTTTCTCTTCTTTACCCCTTCTCCAATAGACTGAAATAAACAGGGATGAAAGCAGTTCCTCTAAATAGTGTAGGAGTAGATAAAAGGCTCTGAATAGGATCTGATATTTCTCAAAAACCATTATTGCACTGGTCCAATCATTTATCTCACTCACATCTTATAAAGCAACTTAGGTTCAGTTCATCTTCAACTCCCAATTCAATCACCTCCACTGTCGCTATCACTCTTCCCCACACTAGGAGTCCTGGAAGACAGCAGGGTCCTCTAAAGATATCACCTTAGCTTTCCATTCAATGTTAAGAGCAAAACATGAGAAAATTAAAGGAATGCAGGAATTTAAGAAAAATCAAAGGAGGAGCTTTATATGGCAAAATTACCAAATTATGGTGGGATAGGATGGAAAATTATGAAAGAGATCATTTAGAGATTCCTCTGAATTGATGCAGAGTGAAGTGAGAAGAACCAGGAGAACAAATTGATAGGTCTAAGCATATGTACAATACACCAGTGGACAGGAGGAGAGTGGAATGACTTAAGTTGATAAGTACAAGATTTATTAAGTGACTACCATGTAACACACTAAACAAACAAAAGACAGTTCCTGCCCTCAAAGGAGGAATGGGGAGGGGGAAAAAAAGAGTAGAAAAAATGCAAGCTTCTCTTTTTCCTTTCTCAAAAAAGAAGAGAAAAAACAAATAACTATATGCACCCAAGATATATTAGAAGTTAGAGTTTTCTTCAAGAAACTAGATCTGGAGGGGCAGCTGGGTAGCTCAGTGGATTGAGAGTCAGGCCTAGAGACAGGAAGTCCTAGGTTCAAATCTGGCCTCATTCACTTCTGAGCAAGTCACTTGACCCCCATTGCCCACCCTTACCACTCTTCCACCTATAAGTCAATACACAGA
>NW_025382748.1:0-6477 GCF_016433145.1 Gracilinanus agilis | reverse complement strand
CTCTCTCTCTCTCTCTCTCTCTCTCTCTCTCTCTCTCTCTCCCTCTCTCTCTCCTTCCCTTTCTTTCCCCCTTCTCCCTCTCTTATCTCTCCCTTTCCCTTTCTATCAGTCTCAGTCTGCCTTTCTCTGTCTCTATCCTCCCCACCCCCTTTGCCTCTCTCCTTCCCTCCCTCAGTCTCTCTACCCCTCACTTGATCTGAGATATCTCATTCCCAGTAGGAGAGTTAATTTACTCTATATGTTGCCTGCAATATTCGAATTCTAAAATTCTAATATCCTGATCTGTTTAACTTCTCTGATTTCTGTTTGTTAAAGACTTAGATAAATGGATTCATTTGCTATTCATTATGGGTGTTGTCTTTGCATAATAGGTATTTGGTGGGAAGAGAGTCAAGCCTTCAAATATAACTCAGGGTACTTCTTTTCCATTAAGGAATAACAGTGAGGAGTACATCTTGAACTTAAAAATTATTTTCCCTAGACTAACAGTATTTAGGCAGGTTAACAGGTGTGATTTTAGTCCAGTATCTCCTTTCAGGGAGAACAGAGTAGGTCAGTCTTGTGCCCCAGTCTCATACTCCCGCAGGACTGGCTATTACTGGACCAGTGGTTATGCAAAGGGAGAATAGTTCTAAGGCACTCTATGAAAATCAGGTACTGTACCACCTGGATTAGCCATTTGATAAGCCTTCCTGGCCTGCTGCATATCTATATATTGATTGTTTGCTTCATCCCAGGAAGAGGATTTTTCTGGGATCAGCCAACTCATCAGCCCTTGTAGATTTGTTCCTCCTTCCAATTTTATATTAAATTTTATTTTAATTTTCAACAAACCAAAATCTGCCTTTTGCCCTTAGCTCCTCCCACCACTCAATTGTAAAGGAAAGAAAAACAAAATCTTATAATAAATATAGATAGTCAAGAAAAACCAATTTCTCTACTAGTCATGTACATACACTTGTATGTGTCTCAATCTGTACTCAGTCCATCCTCTCTCTCTCTCTCTAAGGAGGTGGATAGTGTGTTTTGTTATTCTTTGAACTTGTGGTTGGTTATTGTATTTATCAGAGTTCTTGTGTTTCAAAGTTGGCTGTTTTTAACATGTTCTTCATATACAAATTGTTCTTCTGGTTCTATTCACTTTACTCTGTACCAATTCACAAAGGTCTTCTCAGGTTTCTCTGAAATTGTCTTCATCATTTTTTAGAGCATAGCAGTGTTTCGTTACAGTATACCTCTAACCTTCAGCTTGAAGCTTATTTGCATGATTCTTTCCTCATCTGTGATTGATTGCTCAATGTTTCATAGTTGTGTTAAGGGGCAGATTTGGCAAGAGTTTGAGAGAGAAGAGAGAGCTTCTGACTTACAGCCTTGAGGAACAAGACCTGTGGTTCCAGATTCTCTTTGGGTGCTTGAAGGGAGAGGTGGCATCTTGAAAGTATTATTGATGTATTAATATTGAATCCTACGCGCTCATGTACCAGACTCATGGTCGTATTATTTCTTGATCATTGTATTTTTAGTTGGTACTCTATTCATTCTGACCACTCTCCAAACCTATAGTCCAAAGGTCAGGAGAATTCCTGGGCAGGGCATTAGCTGCCACAGGGTCCTGGCTCCTACCTTGATGGACCAGATTCCCTACCAGGTCACATGTTTGATTAACCTCCTCCTCTTTGATCTTGTGGTTGTCCATTGAGCCAGTGTTAAGTCATCTGCCATGTCACCAGTTCATGAGCTACCTCCCATTCCCCATTCCTTGATCCTCCAATAAAAGATTGGGGACGTGTTTAGCTCTCTCTCTCTTTCCACCATCAGAGAACCGAGCACACACGCTGGATCCCATGTTCTTGAAGCCATCGTCTCTGAGTCTTTCTTCCTTTATTGTGCTCCCTTTCTCTCTCTATCCCCTTAACCCATTTTCCCTCCGTTTCTAACTCTCCTTCTCAGGTCTCCACCTACAAATATATTAATTTGTGGCTGCAGGCAGGAGAGAAAGACTCTGAAAAGAAGCCAGTATGTAGAGGAGTTGGAACCTCAATGATGTTTACTACCCTGGAGACTTCAGGGAATTTTCCTTAGCTGAGATAGTTTGCTTCTAGGAGGAACCTTCATTCACTTTTCGTATTGTCTGGCACGTGTTTTCTTTGCTAGACCTTCTCTGATTTCTGTTATATTTGTAGAGTACACATTACTCTATAGTTTATGTTTGTCCAAGCCATAAGCTTGGGCAAATAAGTTTATTTGCTATTTGCTAAGTGTGTTGTTTGTGGAACCATTTGATAGGAAGCAAGTCCAGCCTTGGATATATAGCTTGGGGCATTCCTTCCCATTAAATTCTTGCAATCAGAAGTTCAACTTGAATGTCAACATTTCCCTTCAATGAAAAAAAAGTTGTAGGGCAGATAGATAGAATTCTAATCTAGCACTCTTTCTCTAAGGAAAGCAGTGAGCAGCTTCTGCCTATGCCTTGGGACAACTCTTCTCAATCATTGATGAGTCCCTGGCAGCTGGGTAGCTCATTGGATTCAGAGCTAAGCCTTGAAATAGGAGATCCCAAGTTCAAATCTGGCCTCAGACACTTCCTAGTTGTATGTTCCTGGGCAAGTCACTTAATCTCTATTGTCTAGCCCTTACTGCTCTTCTGCTTTGGAACCAATACAGAGTACTGATTCCAAGATGGAAGGTAAGGCTTTAAAAAAAGTTATCGACAAGTTTCTGCTTGAAACTTTCATTATTATGAGAACACCTAACCTCCTTGCTCATTCTCCCCTACAGGCTCACCTTCTGGCCTGCCCCACTTCCATGCTTCTAGGAGACAAACATTAAAACTACTTGAACTTCCTTCCCAAAGATTAGCATAGACACAGTGGCTAGAGTGCCAGACCTGGAGTCAGGAAGACTCAGTTCCTGGGTTCAAATGCAGCCTCAGACACTTAATAGTTGTGCAACTCTGGGCAAGTCACTTGATCCTGTTTGCTTCTGCTTCCTTAAATGTAAAATGGGCTGGAGAAGGAGGCATCTAGGTAGCATAGTAGATAGAGAGCCAGACTTGGAGATGGGAAGTCCCAAGTTCAAATTTAACCTCAGACACTTCCTAACTATATGACCCTGGGCAAGTCACTTAATCCTGTTTACTTCTGCTTCCTTAAATGTAAAATGGGCTAGAGAAGGAGGCATCTAGGTAGCATAGTAGATAGAGAGCCAGACTTGGAGATGGGAAGTCCTGAGTTCAAATCTAACTTCAGACACTTCCTAAATATATGACCCTGGGCAAGACACTTAACCCCCATTGCCTAGTCCTTAATGCTCTTCTGCCTTAGAACTGATAAAAATATCGATTCTAAGACAGAAAGTAAGGGTTTAAAAAAAAACAAAACAACAAGATAAAACAAAAAAATGAGCTGGAGAAGGGAATAGCAAATCACTCCTTTTGCCAAGAAAATCTTAAATAAGACCGACATGATGGAACAACAATTCTCTTCCACTTCGCCCATCTCAATGACTCTATATCCTCTAGTTGGCATCTTATAAACCGTGCTGCCCGGTCCATATTGTCCTCTCCTTCCTTGTCCCTCCACCTGTTCTCCCCAGTCCTGTCTGGTCCTTCCAAGCTCCTCTCTGTGCTGTCCCTTCCACAGGATTTTATTTTTTTATAAATGCTTCCTTCTCAGACCTGCTTCTCCCAGTCCTGTGTACATAGACCCCCCAGCACACCCCAAGTCAGCGCGCCTATGTTGCAGACCTTTGCTAGTGCCCAGGACTTAGGTAGGTTGGGTTAGTCTACGGAAGGGGTCCTAACCTAAGGATGAGAGCTAATACCAGGGACTCCTGTCACAGCTCCATCTGCCTCCATGCCCGGAGGATGGGGCTCGAACCCTGGCTGGCTTCAGGGACAGGATCTGGAAGCGTGCTCCCTACAGAAGCAGGTGAAGTCTACACCTATTCTGCACCCTTGGTCAGCTGAGGCCAATGGGCTGCCAGCAGTGGGGGTTTCTCTTGGAGCAAACACCACTGCCTCAGGCACAGAGGCTCAGAGATGCTTTTGCCCCACCAAGACCCTCCTTGGTAATGGCTTTGTAGGGGGTGTGATCTGAGACCCAAATGGGAGGAGAAAAAACCAACCCCCAAAACCCAAGGCTTCTGGTGCACAGTGACCAGCCTGCTTGGAGGTCATGGAATTAGCTCAGGAGGGTTTGGCCCAGGCCAAGGGTTCTTAACTTGGAATCTCTGAACTTGCTTTTTTTCTTTGCTGACTGTATCACACTATAACTGGCTTCCTTTGTAATCTTATATATTTTACTATTTTGCTTTAGGTATTTTAAAACATTATTCTGAGAATGGCCATTTTTGTTGTTAGTGAGTCGGTTCATTCTTGTCTGAAAGTCCCTCATCTTTCCTCCAATTAGAAATCAGATGATCTAATTTTATATCTTGTTAATGGTTTCCTTTTAATTAATTAGCCTTAGTAGATGAATTGTTTTTAATACATAAAAATGGGTCTCACTCTGTTTTCAGGGTCTTTGGACTAACTGATAGGAGTCCTCAGCTCATGTGCTTCCTATAACTCCCAGGGGTCTTTAGCTTTCCTCAGAGCAGTCAGTTCAGCTCTTATAAGAATTACAAGATACTACACTTATCCCCACTGAATTTCACCTTATTAGTTTCAGCCTAATACTCCAGTCCAGCATTGGTGAAGTATTGGCTATGTGCCCAGCTCCCAACTCAGGGAGCCACTCCATTCCCCTCATTGACATTTTTGCATGCCTCCTCCCTCTCCCCAGGTGCCCCAAACAAGCACTTCCTCCCTCCTCTCTCTCTGGTAATGGGAGAGGGTATGGGGAGCTCACAGACAGCTTGAATTTGCCCTCTGGGCACTGGAACTCAAAAACTGTTAGCCAATGCTGCCCTAGCCTGTCAAAATCCTAGTATTTGAGCTAAGATTTGAACCAGGTCCTCCCCACTCCAGGCTGACCTCTCTATCTACTGAGCCACCTAGTTGCCCCTCAGACCACATTTTAAGAACCATTAAGCCATTAGTAAAAATTTAGTAAAAAAAAAAAATAGTAAAAAAAGTTGAACAGGACAAGAGTAAGCAGAGACTCCTGCCAAACTAATATTGAACCATTAATAATTGTTTTTTGAGTCCTGAAGGGGTCCAGCCACTTCATGATCTTCTTGCATGGGTCTAAGCACCTAGAAGGAAGCTGTGAGAATATGGGTGGAAGGGTTAAAGATTAAGGGAGAAAGGACATAGGTATAAAGAGACACAGGAATCAGCGCCATGTCAGCCTGTCAACTCCTCCCCAGATGGGGGGTGGGNCACAGAGGTTAATTAAACAAGGCTTCTAGCCACAAGGCCTTTTACAATTAGAGAGGCAAGAGAGGCCTCCCTGAGGGTAAAGCCTCCAGAAACACCAAGGGGGGGGGGGGGGGGGGGAGAGAGAGAGAGAGAGAGAGAGAGAGAGAGAGAGAGAGAGAGAGAGAGAGAGCTGAGCTGATTTTATTGAGGATTGTAGCAATGGGGGTTGTGGGATGTCCATCAAACAGTTGGCACATCAGACAACCAAAAGGCAACACAATAGTACGCCAGGTACCCAGGCAAGAGGCTTACCTGGAACCTTCTCCTTTCTGGCACACTGGCACCAGCTTATCCAAATGCAAGTGTAAGTCTTTGACATTACAAAGGACCTTTAGAACTTGTCTGCTAGCTTTCAGACTGTAGATAACAGTAGAGTTTTGATTCATAAGATCAATAAAGTTTTAAGTACCATCCAATTTAAGGATTTAGTAATCAATCATGTGAAATATTAGAAATACATCCATAAGTCTGGTCCATGAGCACTTTGCTCATTAGAGTCAGCTTTTGAATACATCTTCAATATCTTCATGATTTGTTAAAACTGAAGCCCTTCAAGTTCCACCATCCAACCAGTTCCTGATTCTTCTGATTAATTTATTGTCTAATCTAAATCTCTTCATCTTCTTTACAAGAATAGTATAAGAAACTTTATCAAAAGTTTTCCTAAATGGGCAGCTGGGTAGCTCAGTGGATTGAGAGTCAGGCCTAGAGACGGGAGGTCCTAGGTTCAAGTCTGGCCTCAGACACTTCCCAGCTGTGTGACCCTGGGCAAGTCACTTGACCCCCATTGCCTACCCTTACCACTCTTCCACCTATGAGTCAATACACAGAAGTTAAGGGTTTAAAATAAAAAAAAAAAAAGTTTTCCTAAAACTCTAGGTAAACACAGCATTCCCTTTATCTGTAATCCTGTCAGAAAAGGAAATGAGGATAGTTTGGCATGAATGGTTCCTGATGAAAGCCATATTACTCTTCATAAACCACCCTTTCCTTTTCTGGATATTTGCTGACTAATTCTTTAATGATCTGTTCCAGATTTTTTTTTAACATTTATTAATATTCATTTTTAACATGGTTACATGATTCATGCTCCCCTTTCCCCTTCAACCCCCCCC
>NW_025382747.1:0-2169 GCF_016433145.1 Gracilinanus agilis | reverse complement strand
TCTCCATCTCTTGCTTGGTCATAAATTCTTCCCTTCTCCAAAGATCTTTCAGGTAAACTATTCTGTGTTCCCTTAATTTAGTTATTCTCTATAGGATATGATAGGATTCTGTACCCCAATGAATATGGTTGTCATTCCCTCTTAGAGCCATTTACAAAGAGAGTAAAGTTTAAGCCTTGCCCATTACCACCCTCATCCGTTCTTCTACTGAAACATTTTTTCATGCCTCTTTAGGTTAGATAATTTATCCCATCCCTCCCCTTTCCTTTTCTCTCAATGTAATCCTCTTTTTCTTCTCAAGTTCACTTGATTTTGGTATATCATATCATTCTAATCAGCTTATTTTCCCACCCTCTGTCTAAGGATACTCCTGACTGCTCTACTACTAATAAGAATTTTAAAGAATTACAAATATCATCTTTCCATGTAGGAATACATACAATTTGACCTTAATGAATCCCTTAAATGTTCTCTCTCATATAACTTTTTATGTTTCTCTTAAGTCTTGTGTTTGGACTTCAGATTTTCTGTTTAGGTCTTGTCTTTTCCTCAGGAATGCTCAGAAATCTTCTATTTTATTGAATGACTATTTTTCCCCTGAAAGAATATATTAATTTTTACTGAATAGGTGACCTTGGGTTGTAAACCTAGATCTTTCGTTTTCCAATATGTTATTCCATGACTTCTGATCCTTTAATGGGAAAGCTACTAAGTCCTGTGTGATCTTGATTATAGCTCCAGAATATTTGAAATTGTTTCTTTCTAACTTCTTGCAGTATTTTCTCCTTGGCTTGGGGAGCTCTTGAATTTTGCTATTATATTTCTGGAAGTTGTTATTTGAGGATTTCTTTCCGAAGGTGATCTGTGGATTTTCTCAATTTCTGTTTTGTTCTCTTGTTCAAGGATATGTAGGTTGTTTTCTTTGATAATTTCTTGTATTATGATATTCAAAATTTTTTTAAATTAAAGCTTTCAGGTAGTCTAATAATTCTTAAATTGTTTCCTCTTCATCTGTTTTCCAGATCACTTTCTTTTTAAAATGAGATATTACATGTTTTCTTCTTTTTTTTCATTTCTTTGATTTTCTTTCATTGTTTCTTGATGTCTCATGAAGCCATTAGCTTCTAGTTGTCTAATTCTAATGTTTAAATCATGATTTCATCCATCAATTTTTAAGTCTCCTTTTTCATTTGGCCCATTTCTTCTTGCATTGGTTTCATTTCTTTTCTCCCATTTTCCTCTGCCTCTCTTAATTGATTTTTGAAATCCCTTTTTAGTTATTTCAGAATCTTCTAGAATCCCCTTCTGTGTCTCTTCCTTGTCCTTTGTCTTTCTAAATATCTTCTATTGTTAGTTTTTTTTAAAAAATATTTACTCATCTTCCCAGCCTTTTTAAAGATAGGTTCGGTTCTCAGGGAGGTTAGGGAACTCTCTTAAACTTCAGTCCTTTCTTGATGTTCCCCTTAGTCTTATTTCTGGGTTTCTGCAAGTTTCAGTTTTTCCATGATGGTGTTATGGCCTGTGATATGGGAGCTCTGAGTGCCACCTCTCAATGCTGATTCAATTACCTCTTGAGACTGCTTATAGCTCAAATTCTAACTTCAGGCTTGGGTGTAGGCTTTTGTTCTCATTCTGGGCTTGATCAGGTCAAACAGCACACACAGCAGATTGCCCTGCCCTGAGGCTACACCTGCACAGTACAGACTGTCTTTGGCTGGAATTCTGGACCTCACTGCAAGTTTTCTTAGAACTTTAAGGGGTGTGTGTTTGGTTGAACCACTATTTACACAGACAAGGTCTTACAGTCTGGATATTGACTTGGGCTCAGGTTCAGAACTTTGCACAGTAGTTATAAGAGTATGGAGGAGGTTGCTGCTGCTTTGCTCCTTACTCCTTGCTCTAGCCTCCCATTGGTTTTGCTCCCTTCTCACCCAAGTATCTAAGGTGTTCTTTGCCTACCTTTCTTCTTGAAAGTGTCTCACTTTGTCTCCTTGTTGGTTCTTTCACTCCTGTATTCAGTTTGTGGAATTATTTTAAGATTTGTTTGAGGGAATTGTCATGATGGTTTTGAACTTATCTCCTTCTACTACACCATCTTGGCTCTGGAACCAGAACTCTTCCCCTCCCACTCTCTCTCTCTCTCTCTCTCTCTCTCTCTCTCTCTCTCTC
>NW_025382746.1:0-7500 GCF_016433145.1 Gracilinanus agilis | reverse complement strand
GATCCTCTAATTAATCCAAGTAGATTTAATTAACCCTCAGCGGAGAGTCAGAGGGCCAGAGGCCTGGAGGTGAATGAAGCAAAGATATTGAAGCAGTCTCACCAAGGTCTCAGCGTTTCAGCCAGCACTCCTCCATGGACCAGAAGGGCTCCTTCATCTGCAGCGCTCTTCTCCAGAAGCCCTCTCACTCACTCAACTCCCTCTTTTTAAAGGGGCCACTTATGCGTCACTTTCTGTACCTCCCTCCTAATTTGCATGTCCAACCACAATAGACAATTCTCATAGACTGCCTAGGGGACGGGTCAGTTGATTCTGATTCGTCCCTCATTCTACCACACATGGGTTATGGACCTCCCAGAATTAGAGGTGTTCTCACCTTTGGTGATTAAATCTAAAGATGGGCAGTGTAGACTTAATCCAATTATCACACTATTGAGCAAACTGGTTTTTTCTCTTTCTTTCTTTGTTTCTTTGTTTCTTTCTTCTTTCTTTTTCTTTCTTTGTTTCTTTGTTTCTTCCCTTCTTCCTTCCTTCCCTTCTTCCTTCCTTCCTTCCTTCCTTCCTTCCTTCCTTCCTTCCTTCCTTCCTTCCTTCCTTCTTTCCTTCTTTCCTTTCTTTCTTTCTTTCTTTCTTTCTTTCTTTCTNCTTTCTTTCTTTCTTTCTTTCTTTCTTTCTTTCTTTCTTTCTTTCTTTCTTTCTTTCTTTCTTTCTTTCTTTCTTCCTTTCTTTGCATCCCCTTGTCTTTTTAGGGCTTAGCAAAGTGCCTCTCATAAATAAATGCTTTATTAATTGATTGCTCACTCATTACCTCATTTTTCTCACTCTACAAAACAGAAACAACCCAATCCAGCAAACATGTGTTAAGCACTGGGGATGCAAAGATAAAAATAAAAACTCACCCACCCAATGGCAATGCTACTAGAATCACCACGTACATGACTTTTTTGAGGAGAGAGAGGACACTAATAACCAGGGAGTCAGGAACGACTTTCCTTAAGAGGTAGCACATGAGCTGAGCCCCAAAGGAAATCTAGGCTTCCCAGAAGCAGGGATGAAGAAGAAATATGTTCCAGCCTAAAGCTGGTCTAATCAAAGCATAGAGATAGGAGAATAAATATTAAGTTTGGGGAACAACAATAAAGCTAGTTTAGATTCTGAGCATTCTCACTGGCCATCCCCCATTCCTGGATTGTTCTCCCTTTTTATCTCTATCTCCTGGCTTCTCCGGCTTCCTTCAGTTCCCAGCTAAGATCTTATCTTCCATGACAAGTTTATTCTCATCCCCCTTAATACTAATAATGCCTTCCCTCTGTTGATTATCTCCAAGTTAGCCTGTTTATAGCTTGTTTGTACACAGTTGTTTGTGTGTTATCTCTCCCACTAGACTGTGAGCTTCATGAGAACAGGGACTGTCTTTTATGTTTCTTTCTATTTCCAGCTCTTGGCCCAATGTCAGGCATATAGTAGGGACTTAATAAATGTTTATTTACTGAGTGGCAAAGAGGGCTTCTGAAATAAGCCTAGAGAATGCGTGAAGGACTTTGAATGACAAGCCCTTGCTAAATTCCTGCAGCATAACAGTGACAGTCTGTCCAGTCTCCCTTTCAAGGTGGTTACCTTGGCCTGTCCAATAATGCCAGGTTGGTTTTTTTCTCCCTGCCCTGATTCAGGATAGAACCTGAAGTTGTCTCCCAATTCAGATAGATTATTGGAATCACTCAGGGGTTTTGCTTCACTCATTTCTCCCCTAATCCAAATCACTCTTCCAATAAGTATGCCACAATTGGATATATTTATGAGCCTGGCAGCATGTTTGTACCAGGTTGGAGCAGGAAAAGTATTTGTTTACTTAATGGGGGTTGGACTTGATGACTTCTTCAGTCTTTCTAGATCTGGGATGCTCGTTGGTCAGATGAGAACTAAAACTCCAAGAGATGTAGGAACTTGGCGCAGATCACGCTGCTAGTGAGTTCAGAGTTTGCCCTCCTAGCCTAGTCTTCTGATGCCAGAGTCCAGGGTGTAAATATCCCCCAAGATCCCTGCTATCTCTCTCACTAGCAAAGTTATTAGTTCAATATTCTATAGTGACCGTAATAGATCTCACATTCATGCTCCTGCCCTGGACATTCCTTCAGACACATCTTTTCTCTCTGGGTCACCTGGCCATGGCCTTATCTCTACATCCTCCCATGAATTCAAGTCTCCAGATTCCCTACCCTGGAGAAGTAAATCCATTCACCTCCAGAAGCCTCTCTCTTACCTGGCCTGATCGATGATGAGTGACCACAGACTCACCAAGACCACTGCGTCTAGGGGGCAGCTGGGTAGCTCAATGGATTGAGAGCCAGGCCTCCAGATGGAAGGTCTTGGGTTCAAATCTGGCCTCAGACACTTTCTAGCTGTGTGACCCTGAGCAAGTCACTTGACCCCCATTCTCTAGCCCTTACCACTTTTCTGCCTTGGAACCAGTACACAGTATTGACTCCAAGATGGAAGGTAAGGGTTAATTTTTTTTTTCCTGAAGTGGAATAGTCTTCATTGGGAAGTAGTAAGTTCCTCATCACTAGAGACATCCAAGAAAAGATTGAAAGGTCAGTTGTTGGGCTGCTGTAGACGGGATTCAGTGGTGCTAATAGAGTGCTGGACCTAGAATCAGGAAAACTGGAGTCTGAATTGAGACTCAGATAAATGTCCAATTGTAAGCATTGGACAATCATTTAACCTCTGTTTGCCCTCACACATCTTTGCATGGTTCTCGGATCATTACTGCCATTGTACTTTACTGCCATGTACAACATTACAGTTGGTCACACGCCTTTGGTTCCACTCTTTCTTCCTGTGACTCTCCAGATTTTGCCTCCCTTTCTTGGTCACCAACATCCTGTGTGTGTGGTTTCCTCCTTTTCCTTGAGAGTGCGGGGACTGTCTCACATTCCTATTTCTGTCCCTGGTCCTTAGGGCAGGGCCTAACTCCTATGACTGACTATACTTAAGAAATTCTTCTCATTCTTTTTTTTTTCTCCTGAAGTCAACTTTTCTAGGAAAGAGACTTTCAAGCTTCAGATACCCTCAGTGAGCCCAGCACACCACCATCATCTCCACGACCCCCTCTCAGATGGTCACAGGCATGTGCTTGGTTCCTTGGAGGCTGCCAAGAAGTCCAAGATGCAGTCCCTGCTCCTCCAAGAGCATCCACTCTTTGCAAAGAAGCAGGGCTTATCCACAGAGGAGAACTAATAATACAAGTCATGACTAGGGCCTGAAATATTGAGCAAGTTCCTAAGCCTCGAAGGGAAGGGCCCTTGAACAGAGACCCCAAATATCACGTCATCTGGCCCATCTTTAGATGGCAGAACTGAGGGAGCAGCTAGAGTCAGAGCTGTGCCTCACACCCGTCTCCCTGTCCCCTGGCTCCTGCCCCCAGATATTTCTAGAGCATTCTCGAAACAGTGAAAAAGAAGCCAGTTCAGATGATGAGTCCAGGGTTAGCCACACAGAATCTGGACCCAAGGAGCAAAGGGGTGGAATGAGGTAGGCCAGGTGTCTCTGAATGAGAGCTGAGCTCTCTCCTCTCTTCCTATCTGCACCCCCTTCCCAGAAGGCTCCAATGCCTTCTCCTGCCAAGTTAAACCCATTTCCCTCCATCTGGGACACTGCGTGCCCACCTTTCTTGAATCCTACCCAACTTCATTTCAAACTTGAAAAAGTGTCCTTCTATCCATCTCATCCCAACGCCATTTGGCTGTCAGATCCCCCAAGGCCGCCACACTCCCTGTATCTCCTCCCCTGCCCCGAATGCAGGTGTGCTGATAGATTCATGCACCTTCCTTGGACATAAATCACTTTGCTTGGAGATCTGTGCCTTTGGAAGAAAATGTGATTCAGAGGTGTCTGCTAACTACTGCTGCTGCTAAGAGTCTGTCATTACTCCTTTAATACAGATCATTAACATTCACAGAACCTTAACTACAGCAACACTAACGAGCGCGGCTGTAATATAGCGTTTCCACATAAATATCCATCGATGCTGACACCCCTTCTCTCTGGGTACAGTAATTCGCCTTTTCGAGATAAATCATCGCATTATGGCTTTCTCTTTCTCCCTAACTGCCATTATTAGAGGTTGCGGAAGAATAATGAACAAACTCTGTTTTTTTTTTTTTAAAGAAGGGAATAGACGAAGAAAAGATAAATGAATGCCCTTTTGGAATAAAGAAATGAATCGGCTACGGCATTCGCAGCCCTGGCCAGATATAACCAGGACAGTGTGAGTCAGAGGAAAACAGATTGACTTAAGGGTCTGAGGACCTAAATCAAATCCTACTCTGTCACTCACGAGCTATTTGACCTTGGACAAGTCTCTTAATTTCAGAACCTCAGTTTCCTCATCTGTAAAAATGAAAGGTTAGGATTTGACCGCATTTATGGTCACTTACAACTCTAAAACTGACCCTATGAAATATTTTTACTGTATTTTATCATCATTCTAATTATACAATTTCTAAGTTACTTAGAAAATAGAGCAAGCTTAATCCAAGATAGGCATCCCTGGTAAGCTGGAGAGCATCCAAGGAAGTCAACCAGGATCAGAAGGGCCTTATGTTCACGCCACATAAGCATCGACAAAGGAAATGGGGTTCTTCATCCAGGGAAGACTCCTGGGGGAATTACGTATTTGAAAAGGTCTTTGAATGAGGGGATGGACTTATTCTTCTTGGCTCCAGAGACCAGAATATGGAGCAATGGGTGGAATTACAGAGAGGCAGACTGAGGCTAGATGTCAGAAAGTACCTAACAATGAGCACGGTCCTTGAGTGAAACAGGCTACCCGGGGAGGCAGGGTGAGAGTTGCCCCTCAGTGCAGTCTCCAAGGAAAGGCCATGGCGAGCCACTTCCTAGAGATTTCATCAAGGAGTCTGTTGTTCAGGTAAAGCAAGGCTAGTTGACCTTGGAGGTCCCTTTTCTTTCTGAAGTTCTTGGTTCTGTGATTTGGAGTACAGCCAGAACGGGGCCAAAGCACCAGAGGAGTCTGGGATGGCTTTAGTCACTGGTTCTGGAGGTTGAAGCCTGAACCCGCATGTTTCTTCTAACTGCCAGGGTGGGTTAAGGAAACTCAGTGGGAGACCAGACTGCCAGAACTGGGGGAAGTCATGCATCAGAACCAAGGAAGCAGTGCGAGTAGGATGAGAACCAAGTTACCCAGAGAAGGCCACCAAGAAGGGATGCGTGGGACAGGCAAAGTGCAGGAGCCTGGGACACAGCTAGCGAGAGGACCTTGGAATAGTACAGGGAGGGCCAAGGATAGAAAAGCAAAATCTGGGCATGATGGAGCCTGGGCATTCCCCTAGGAAAGTCATGACAGGAGCAAGAGGTAGCCGGTGAAAAACAGGGAAAAATAAAGATGTCCTCAGTACTAGAACCAGGCTGGAAGAGCCCTTAGAACATGGGAGCTCAGAAGAGAGTGTTAGCACCTGAGGGAATCTTTGTTGTTCTTGTTCAGTCATTTCAATCATGTCTGACTCTTTGGGACTTCATTCAGGGTTTTCTTGGCAAAGATCATGGAATGGTTTGTCATTTTCTTCTCCAGTTCATTTTACAGGTGAGGAAATTGAGATAAGTAGGGTTAAGTGACTTGTCCAGGGTCACCCAGCTACTACGTGTCCGAGGCAGGATTTGAACTCAAGTCTTTGGGCACATGTTTTGTTCCAATGTCCTGTGCTGATACTTCTGATTCCCCCTCCCCCAACTGCTCCAACCTTCTTATTTTAGATTTCCTTCCTGTATTCTCTATGATCCTAATGATTTAAGTGCTACGTCACCTTTAAATATAAGCCCCTTGAGGGCAAAGATTAGTCCATTTTTTGTCTCCATGTCCTTAGCATGGAGCGCAGTGACAGGTGCCTGGTAAGTGCCTACTTAGCAAAGGCTTGTCCCCTGGCTGACCAATTGCAAGCCCCAGCAGGCACCTGAATCCCAGATCAGGGGGTTGTGAGCAATGATATATCTCTGTTTGAGATTCAACCTCCGTCTTCATCTCTGATTGTCCCGGCTGAGCGCACTCCTCCCCTCCTGAGGGATTTGTGCCCAGTCATGGGCGATGGGGTGCAGCAGAGGAGATGAAGGGGGTTCTAGGAAGAAAGGACTCTCGAAATAAGTCATCAAGGGACAAATGGAAGCCATCTGTGGCCTCCTCGTGATTGGCCGGGATAGCAGCCTCTTCAAGGCAATGGGAAAAGTCTTTGGAAATGGAAATGGAAAGCCGAAGCTTTGATCGGCACTGCCCAGGCCAGGAAGAATCTCGCGTGTTAGAGGTACCCAGACTCCGTCTCCTCCCGGCGCAGCCTCCCCATCCCCCTTCCCTCACCTAGCACACAGTTCTGTCAGCATATCACCTTGTTTCTCTCCAGTAGCTTGGCAATCCTGCTTTCCTTATCACAAGGATTATTCCATCTTGGCAGGCTGTCATCGACACGTCTGGCTTTTTTCTCCATCTTTTTTAATCTCGTAGCCTCAGCTCTTTATGTTCCTTTCCCTGACATCAAAGGTGTTCCAGCCTCCCTCCTTCCTGTCAGTAGGGCTGGACGTACACCTGAGTGAGAGGATGACTAGAGCCCTACGAGGAGGCTAGAGTGGGCACCCCTGGCTGTCCATATAGGCAGACTCCTGCCCAAGGCCTCCACCTTCTACCACCTGTAGCCCTCAGCATTTAGAACAACAAGGTGAGACAGTGGACAGAGAGCAGAGCCTAAAGTCAGAAGACCTAAATTCAAGTCTAGCTATGGGATTCTGGGTAAGTCATTTAAACTCAGGTTTGTCTCAGTTTCCTCATCTGCAAAATGGGAATAACCATTGGTCTCTGTTTCTCATCTGTAGAAGGGAGATAATTAGAACAGCTTTCCCCCTGGGATTGCTATGAGGATCAAATGAGAAGACAATTATAAAGTACTTAGCACAGTATCTGGCACATAGTAGACACTATGAAGGTGTTAAGTATTCTTAATATCATCATCATTAGAGTTTGTCTCATGACAGCAAGTCAGTGTAACTGATGTGTGGTAGGAAACCTCTTTACCAATATCCCAGTAAGTCAAAAAGCCTATTTTAAGCATATAATAAGAAAGAAGAAGAGAGAAGGAGAGAGGAAAGAAGAGGAAAAGGAAGAAAGATGTGTATAATACACTTTAAGATTTGCAGAACACTTTACGAATATCTCATTTTTAAAAATCTTCTTGGGAGATAGATAATATTTTATCATCCCATTTTACAGTTGAAGAAACTGAGGCAGTCAGTGGCTAAATGATTTGCCCAGGATCACAGAGATAGTAAGAATTTGAGACCAGATTTGGATCAAAGAAGATAAGTCTTCATGACTTCAGGCCCAGCACTCTATACACTGTGCCACCATGTTGCCTCTTATCAGCATTACTACAAAATAGATAGATAGATAGATAGATAGATAGATAGATAGATAGATAGATAGATAGACAGACAGACAGATAG
>NW_025382745.1:0-6876 GCF_016433145.1 Gracilinanus agilis | reverse complement strand
CTTTTTGTAGTGGCAAAAAACTGGAAAATGAGGGGATGTCCTTCAATTGGGGAATGGCTGAACAAATTGTGGTATATGCGGGTGATGGAATACTATTGTGCTAAAAGGAATAAAAAACTGGAGGAATTCCATGCAAATTGGAGAGACCTCCAGGAAGTGATGCAGAGCGAAAGGAGCAGAGCCAGAAGAACATTGTACACAGAGACTGATATACTATGGTAAAATCAAATGTAATGGGCTCCTATACCAGCAGCACTGCAATGACACAAGACAGCTCTGAAGGATTTATGGTAAAGATGCTACACACATTCAGAGGAAGGACTGCAGAAGAGGAAACATATAAGATAAACAATTGCTTGAATGCATGGGCTGAGGTGGACATGAATGGGAAATAGACCCTGAACAAGGACACTTGTTACAACCAGTGGAAATGTGCGTTGGCCATGGGTGGGGGAGAGCGGGGAGTAAAGGGGAAAGTAGGGGCATAAAGTATGTAAACAGATTAAAAACAAATATTAATAAATGTCTAATAAAAAAAATAAAACAAAAACAAAAAACAAAAACAAAAACATTTTGAATCAAATTTAAGGGTATATCCATTAGGGGAAAGAAGATTGAAATGTATACCAGGAAAGCCCTATTCAACATCTGACTCTTCTCTTCTAAAACTTTGACTCATTAGTCCTGTAATACTAGTTAAGTTGCTTAACTTCACTGTGCCTTAAGTTGTTCATCTCTAAAATGAGGCAATACCAATCCTACAGGTTTTTGTTAGTATCAGTAGATAATATATATGAACATACTCATTAAACCTTAAAATACAATATGAATGAAAGCTATAAAAGGAATAAATGGAATATTGTAATCATAAAAAAAAAGGAAAGTGGTAAAGGCTAAGCAACTGGGATTAAGTGACTTGCCCAGGGTCACACATGAAGTGTCTAAGGCCACTTTTGAACCTAGGACCTCTTGTCTTCAGGCATGGTTCTTTATCTATGGAGTCACCCAGCTTACCCCCTACCATGTATATACTTCATCCAATAACAAAAGCAACAACAAAAAGTATGTGTGGTGAGTACCTCAATTATTTGTTATGTGTGTGACCTGGAGCAAGTCTCTTAACCTCTCTAGTCCTCAGTTTCCTTATTTACAAAATTATGGAATTGGATTAAATAGTAAAAACTGAGAGTCCCTATGGTTGTTTCCACTGAGAGTCTACGCTCTTAGATCTACAACCTTTAAGGCCCTTCTAGCTCCCAATCTTTCTTACTTTAATCCTGAAGGCACAGCCCTTTGAGGATTGGACCCTTTGTCAGCTATTGCTTTAAGCTCAAGAGTTTACATTTACATCATTGGTACCACAACAGGACCTAGTATTCAGATGTAGTAGGTCATCTTATATCTTTTATTTGTTTGGGGTTTTTGGCAAAACAAAAAAAAACCCAAAACTAAATATTCAATAATTATGATTCCAATTTGACTCTGAAGAAGTTATAGACAATTTGGAAGGTCTAGTGAAGTGGGCAGCTGGCTGCTACAGTGGATAGAGTACTAGACCTTAAGTCAGGAAGACTCATCTTCCTGAGTTCGAATCCAGCTTCAGACATTTATTAGTTATTTTATCCTGGACTAGTCCCTGAAACTTGGTTGCCCCAAATTCCTCTTCAGTAAAATGAGCTAGAAAAGGAAATGGTAAACTTTTCCACTATGTTTGCCAAGAAAATCACAAATGGAGTCAGGAAGAATCCCAAAAAACTGAAACTGAAACAAGTGAACAACTTGGGCATGAAGCATGGCATATAAACTTAGACTCAGTTGATCTGTTAATTTTGCTAAAGTATTGTTTCCTCCTGTTTCCATTTTTGTTATTAGCTATCAAAAAAGAGATGGAGAATTATATTGGGAAATGAGGGTGACACAAAACCAAAAGATATCAATAATTTTGTTGTTGTTTTTGTTTTTCTAGAATAGATTTTAAAAATTAAAATAAAAATAAAAATATGTGGTCTCTAAAATAAGTGTTTTTTTAAAAATTACATTGTTATGAAATATAAAGGGTTATTTGGGGTCACCTTAAGCTCTCCTTTAGAACCTGGAATTTTGCATTAAGTGAAAAATATTAGTATTCCAAAATGCTTTAGCATGAGGGGTAGCTTCATGGCCATGACCTCTGTTTTTATGTAAACGAGTCTCCATTACTACCAGGACTGCATACAGGGGAAATGGGAGGCAGGGAAGGACAAGCATAAACTGCTTATTAATGCTGTTCTTCAGATGTTCTTTGGATGAGAGCAGAGGGGTCTAAGGAGAACCCATTGGTTGTGAATTAGTCTGAATGCATATAACTACCTAGAAGACAAATGGGGCAAGCACGTCTGAGTCACTGAGGGACTACAAAGGCCTTCCTGTTGGGACCAAGGCAGACTTTAAACTCAGAAAGCTCCAACTGTAATCTGAGTATGCAAGATGGCACAGTGAAATGGAGCCATGGGGCTGGAGTCAAGAAGAGCCGAGTTTGAATTCTGCTTCAGATACTTGCTGGCTGTGTGATCTGGAGCAAGGCACTTAACCTCCCTCAGTTTCAGGTTCCTCATCTGTAAATGAATCTCTATATCACAAGTTTATTGTAAAGAGCAAATGAGGTAACACAAGCAAAATCCTTTAGAAACTTCAAAGTGCTACATAAATGTTATCATTGTTACGATAGGCTATGTGTACCCAAAGAGATCAAAGAAAGGGGGAAAGGATCTATTTGTACAAAAATATTTTAGCAGCTTTTTGTGGTGGCAAATACCTGGAAATTGAGGGAATGTCCATCAATTGGGAAATGGCTGAACAAGTTGTGGTATGTGGTTGTAATGGAATACTATTGGGCCATAAGAAATGACAAATGACACAATCACCAAAAAAAGAACCAAAAAAAACCTAGAAAGACATATAAAGTGATGCAAAGTGAAGTGAGCAGGACCAGGACAACATTTCACACAGTCAGAAAAATATTATGCAATCATCAGCCGTAAATGACTTAGCTTTATAAGCAATGCAATGATCCAAGACAACTCCAAAGGACTCATGTTGAAAAATGTTATTCACTGCCAGAGAAAGAGCTGATGAAGTCTGAAAGGAGATTGAAGCTCGCCATTTTTTTTCATGAGTTTTTTCCTTGCATGTGTGATATGTGTCTTCTTTCACAATATGATAAATATGGAAATAGGTATTGCATGATAGCATATATATATATAACCTATATCAAATTGCTGACCATCTCAGGAAGGGGCATTAGAGAGGGAAATTGCATTGCAAAATGTCAGAAAAGCAATGTTAAAAATTGTTTCTACATGGTTGGAGGAAAATACAATAAAATATTACAAGCGATTAAAAAAAAATATGCACCTGTGACTTCATGGGTTTATGGAACTCCCAGGTGAGGAAAATCCCTCTACCAATGAATGCTGACACCTTCTCTGTAATTTGTCATCTTAGTGATTTGCCTAAAACATTTGAATGTTTAAATCCTTTGATCAGGGTCAAGAGATAGTACTTGAACACAGATCTGACTGGCAGCTTATTCACCCTGCAATGAATCTGCTGTTATTGTTAAGAATTCATCCTTTCAGAGTTCCAAATATATGTAGTTGCACTCTGGCTCTAGATCAGAACTTAGATAAATCTTTGTACCAGCTTTCTCTTGCATTCCTGGTTTTGTAATGAAATGGATTCAGATCTTTTTCCCCATTACACTCCCATAATAAACCCTAGCAAAGTTCAGGATAGATCAATCTCCAGTCAAGCAAGAGGAATGACTTTCTAACATGGCAGTTCACTCAAAATTTTTTTCAAAGATCCCTGGTGCTGCTTCCCCCTCATTCTTATATTGAAAATATATCCCAGAAACAAGGTAAAGATCCAATTGCCCTGCTGAATCATTGGCTTTCTCTGAGACCGCTGTCAAACCAGAGATGGAAATGTCAACGTTTTTAATTTGGAGACCCCAATAATGTGAGTGAAGGCTTCAGTTTCACTCCTCTTTTAATGCATTTCCCCACAGCTTTAAGAGGTGAGGTGTTCACAATTAATTTATTCGTGTGTGCCTGTCATTATTACAGAGGAGGCTTGCAGGGGGTTCTCAGTACACATTTGAGCATCAGTCACACGCTCAGGCTTTTCCTGTCTACCTGTTTGTTTACATTGCACCTATCAATGTGCTTTGACAGAGGAGGTATGCAATGCAAGAAGAAAACAGTCCATTTTGACTGGCATTGCTAATTATTCCCTTATTACACTCAGGCATGCCTTTAAGAAGCATGTGGTAAAGTAACATGAATAGCTAGATGGTGTAGTGGATGTAACCCTGGCCTAGAGTCTAGAAAACTCATCTTCCTGCATTCAAATCCAGCCTAAGACACTGACTAGCTATGTGACCCTGAGCAAGTCATTTAACCCTGATTGCCTCAGTTTCCTCATCTGTAAAACGATCTTAAGAAGGAAATGGTAGACCACTCCAGTATTTTTACCCAAAACAAAACAAAATAAATGGGGTCACAGAGAGTTAAACATGTCTGAAAATGACTGAAGATAAAAAGTACCAAGCTTATATACATGTATATATGTACTTTGAGATTCCTACCTCTCTGGTCCAGCAATTTTGATCATTACAAATCATGACATAGACTATTTCTATTTCTACATAATCTTAAACCACATAAAATCAGAATATTTTTATAATAATAGCAATAAAGAGAAAAAAAGAATAGCAATAAAGATGGCAGAGTAAATTCTAGGGAGTTGCTTGAACTTTCCCAAATTCCCATCTCAATAACTTTAATGCCTCAAAAGGAATTCTGGAGCAGCAGAACCATTAAAAAATAGGACAAAACAATTTTCCTTCCAAGACAATTTAGAAGGTTGGCAGGAAAGGTTTGTCTCAGTGGGGTGAGAGTGGAGTAAAGTCCACTGCTGCCCATGCTCTGGCAAGCCAACACAGATCTTGGGAGTGACTGAATTGGTGGCAATAAACACTAGAATTCTCAGTCCATAGGCAGTAAATGAGTTTGACAAAGGGTAAAAAGGAGATTACGGGAGACTTTGTTGGCCCCAGGTATAGGACTCTATTGCCCATGAGTGGTTCCAGGTCACAGTCCCAGGGGAAGGAAGAGTTCTAGAACATGAGAAATTGTGATCCCAGGAGAGTGGGGACCCTGATCACAGGTCATAGGCAGAAAATAGTACTTGATTTTACTCAAAGACCAGAGCACAGGTCAGAAGAGCAGTGATTGCAAGCCTCCTTAACTCAAACTATCTTGGAAGAATTTAAAACTTAAAAAATTGGCTCTGAAAATAGTAGCACAAAAACCTGAAGTTTGGGGTGGTACCCCCTCCACTCCTGGATCAGAGCCAAACTTTAACATAAAATGAAAAGTCAAGAATTAGACCAGAAAAATGAGCAAACAACAACAACAAAAACTTGACCACAGAAAGTTACAATTGTGACAGGGAGAATCAAAGTTCCAACTTGGAAGAAGACATCAAAATCTAAATAGCTATATTCAAAACCTCAAAGAAAAATGTAAATTGGTCTCAGGACAAAAAAAAAGAATTTATATAAGAACTGAGAAAAAAATTTGAAAAAAATCAAATAAGAGAGCTGGATGGGAAATGAAATGAGAGCATTGCAGAAAATCACACACACACACACACACACACACACACACACACACACACACACACANAATCACACACACACACACACACACACACACACACACACACACACACACACACACACAAAAGAATCAGCATCTTGTTAAAAAAGACACAAAAAAGTTTTGAAGAAAATAGCATCTTAAGAAACAGAATAGGTCAAATAATAAGAGAGGCACTAAGAAAACACAGAATTGGCCAAATGGAAAAGGCAATACAAAAATTCACTGAAGAAAATAATTTCTTAAAAATTAGATTTGGGCAAGTGGAAACTAATGACTCCATGAGACATCAAGGAAAAAAAACCAAACAAGACCAAAAGAAGAAAAAATAGAATAAAATGTAAAATATCTCTTTGGGGGAAAACCAACTAACCTGGAAAATATAAAGAGGAGAGATAATTTATGAATTATTGGACTACTTGAAAGTCAGGATCAAAAAGAGAGCCTAGATATCATGTTTCAAGAAATTATAAAGGAAAACTGCCCTTATATCCTATAAGGAAGGTAAAATACAAGTTGAAAGAATCCACTCATCACTTCCTGAAAGAGATCCCAAAATGAAAACTCTCAAGAATATTATAGACTAATTCCATAATTCCCAGGCCAAGAAGAAAATATTACAAGCATCCAGAAAGAAAATAATTCATATACTGTGGAGCCAGAGTCAGAATCATACAAAGCTTAGCAACTTTTACATTAAAAGATAAGAAAGCTTGGGATATGATAGTATGGAGAGCAAACAAGCTAGTGTTACTATAAGAACTGCCTACCAGCAAAACTGAGTATTATCCTTCAGATGAAAAATAAATAATTAATGAAATAGGGTACTTTCAAGCAATCCTGATGAAAAGACCAGAGCTTAATAGAAAATTTGACTTTCAAATACAAGATTCAAGAGAAATAGAAAAAGGTAAACAGAAAGGACAAATCTTAAGGAATTAAATAATGTTAAACTGTTTATATTCCTTTATGGGGAATTGATACTTGTAAATCCTAAGAGCTTTATCATTAGTAGGGCAGTTAGAAGGAATATATACAGAGAGATAGATATAGATACAGATACAGATACAGATACAATACAGAAACAGATACAGATACAGATACAGATACAGATACAGATACAGATACAGATACAGATACAGATACAGATACAGATACAGATATAGATATAGAT
>NW_025382744.1:0-4878 GCF_016433145.1 Gracilinanus agilis | reverse complement strand
TGCCCTCAGTGTGCCATGAATGGTGCTGGGTGACCACACACACACACACACACCATCCTGACTCGAGAAGCTTGGGGAAGGTGGGGTAGCCTAAATACTAAATGATCACTTGGCAAAGGGGGCCGTTAACAGCTGGAGGAGGGCATGGGAGGCCCTCCTCTGTTCTAGCCCACAGAAGGCCGGGGGGCATTTTCTTTGGCACTTGGGTTCAGAATATTTTGAAAATGCCATTTCAGAGTTTAGGGCCAACCTGATCAGGCCTGATCCAAGGATTCCGGTTTGGGATGGGATCCAAAGGGAAGCCCTTGGAAGCCGCAGAGTATTAACAAAAGGAGGTTTGTTGCTAAACCATCTGTCCTGAGGATGGTGTTGATAGCTTTGAAGGCAAAACCAGCTCGGTCTAGGGAAGTCCTCTGGGAGGAAGCCCTTTCTCTGGGATTTAGATCCTTAGAGCATTGCCTGGGGTGCTGAAAGGCCAGGGCCATGGGGCTATTTTGTGTCTGAGGGTGGTAGGACTCGAACCCAGGCTGCCCTTCAGACAACTGCAAGGCTGCTGGCCCTCTCGGTCTTCAGGATTTCATTCTTGACAGTTTCCTGTCCCCCTGGGCCGACTTCTCCTTCGGAATTTTGGTCCGCTCTGTTCTTCCTCAGGAACTTTGGAAATCTGTTCTCTTCCAGTCCGGGGTGCACACCTCCTTCCCTATCACAAACCCTAGCCGTGTGGAAGTGGCCATAGCCATACTCCTGATAAAAGTTCCCACTATTTCAGGGCAACTAGGTGTCTCAGTGGATAGAGAGCCAGGCCTGGGGCTGGGAGGTCCTGGGTTCAAATGCGGCCTAAGACACTTCCTAGCTGGGTGACCCTGAGCAAGTCACTTCCCCCCTTTGCCTCACCCTTATTACCCTTCTGCCTTAGAACCGATACTTAGTATCGGTTCTGAGCCAGAAGGTAAGTGTTTTTAAAAAAGAATTCCCACTATTTCAGCCCCAGCAGCCACGTCCTCCCTGAGGCCAGAGTCTCTGCTGTCGGTCCCTTCATGGATCTCAGCCCAAAGCTCGTCACCCAGGCTTGCCCTCTCTGGATCTTGGATTTCCTTCCTTGAATAGACTTTTTAAATGTCCGGTGTTCAACAACTACCACTCCCACCCTCCCGTTCTCTGGCCTTTCTTTTTGGGGGAACCCTTCCTTCCCTTCCATCTTAGAATCAATACTGCACATTGGTTCCAAAGCTGAAGAGCAGTAATGGCTAGACAGTGAGGGTGAAGTGACTTGCCCAGGGTCACAGAGCCAGGAAGGGTCTGAGGCCAGATTTGAACTCAGGACCTCCTGTCTGGAGTCCTTTCTCTTTGGAGAAGCTGCATCCCTTCCAGTATGGGGCAGTGATGGGCAGCCTAGGGTCTGTCACAATGGCTGGAGAGGAAGCCATCTCTCCTCCCTGGTCCTCGGGAGACACCTGCCATGAGCATGGCTTGTCCAGTCCCTTTGGGGGCTCCCCCCAGTCTCCCGTGATTAGAGTATATTAGACCTGTGTTTAGAGTGCAATAATTGTATACACAGCAGTGTAGACCCTTGTCTATCAAGTGCCGGTGGCAGTGCCCGGCGTTCTTTTATCCTGGCCTTGTTACAAGGACCCAGTGAGCTGCTGCTCCTCCATGGGAGGCCTGCTGGGAACCTTGGGCCACTGGAGTCATGTTCCTTGTTGTCCTTTTCAGGAATCATGTCCCGCAAAGGCAAGAGCAGCATCTCTTCCATGAATGAGGAGGATGCCCTCGCATTCGCATCCGAAGAAGGGAAAGGTGATGATCTGCAGGAAATCAAGAAGGAGCTGGTGAAGATCGAGGAGAAGGTGGATGCCCTGCTGGCCAGCCTGGAGCAGATGGAGAGTGACCCCAGCGAGCAGTGCGAGCCCTACGTGAGGAGCAGGCCTGAGGAGGAGATGGAGAGCAACACTGGCCTGCAGGAGACCGAGGTGGAGATGGAGGAGACCGGAGGAGGCGGAGGTGGCGATGGTGCCGCTGGCGCTGCTGGGGCCAGCGGAAGTGACCATGCTTAAGAGGGGCCCGCCTGGAGGAGGAGGACAAGGAAGATCAAGGCAGGGAGGACCGGCTGGGCTGGCTCTAGGATGATGGAGGAGCAGTGGTGGTGGTGGTGGTGGCGGCAGCCCCGAAGGAGCCAGAGGGCAACAGAGATCCCATGGAGGCGAGCTGTGCTCCTCAGCACCTGTGGGTCCCAGTCTGAAGGCTCGCCCCTTCTTGGCACAGCTAGGCCCTTGTCCCAGAGCCAGCCTCCCCAGGTCCTCTCCCATGAGATCTTGGAGCATGTGCTCCGTGCTGTCCTCACCCCTACTCTCCCCAGGCTCATTAGCTCCCCTCTCCTACAGGTGGCCCCTTTCATCTCTCCCTGAGAGTCACAGTAAGGCCCCTGTAGTTTTGCTCATCACCTTTTTCTGGTTCAAGAAATAAAAAGTTCTATTGCTCTGTTGGTGGCTTCTTTTTCAAAGGGATCCTTGGCTGGGCCAGGGGAGGGGGGAACGGGACCTTGGAACTGGGGAGTCCCCGATCTTCAGGAACTAACACGGCCAAACAGCAGAGGGCCCTCGTTAGTAAGACGGCGTTTTTGGGGAGCCTCAAGACAAAGAGGTGCCGTGTGGAGCCCCAGAGTGTTGCTGCTCCCTCATAACTGACACTCATGGGGGACGGCTGGCCCTAGGACAGGGCTCTGGGCTTGTCTTTCTCAGGTACATTCAGCAACAGTGATTGAGTTGGTTTCTGACATTTCGGGGTTCACTTTTTCTCTGACGTAGCCGACACCCCTATTTTGGGGCCCTGCCCATTTCCGCACTGCTCATGGCATGCCAGACGCCTCATATCCCACATACACTCAGGAAGGGAATGAAGTGGAGGACGGCGAGCCTCGATCGCCTCCCACTCCAGCAGTTTAGGCTGAGGAGGACGTTTCCCATCGTGAGTCCCTAGGGGTTATCCTGGAAACTTGAGGACTGGGGGTTTGAACCCAGGATGGTGACCATGGTGGGGGGCAGGTATTTCTCTGTAGGCTTCCACTCTTCTGCCGTCCCCAGGCCTCCCGATCTTCGGCCTGCCCCTGTGCCTTCTGACGCCAGGAGAGGTCCTGTTTTCTCTCCGGTGTCAGGGGTTCTGGCACTGGCACTGAGATTTTACATGTTGGTTCCCCTTGGGTCCACGGCCTTCTCATGAGGCCCTCAGCCCCTGGCCTTGGGAATGGCCAGCGGGATGGGGGACAAGCAGGGAATGGCTCTGACTCGGGAGCTCTCTTCTTTCACTGCTACACACAGCAGGGGCAAGATGAGGCGATCAGTGCTCCCTCGAGGTCCCTGAAAGGTTTGGGGTTCCTGAGAGTCCTGGGGAGAAGCCAGAAGAGGTACCCCCCTGTGCTCAGCACCCTCCCAAGGCCCCAGGAGCTTAGAGGGGGGGATAAGGGAATAAATAGCCAAGTTCAGAAACGCTAGTGAACACAGCGCAAGCCTGACCCAGCCTTTGTCCTCCAGCCCTATCGCCAAGATTTTAGGTTGGGGAAAGCATTAGGGGGGCCCGTCCCAGAATGTGGGTCCCAGGCAGACTCTGCCCTGAGAGCAGAGGGTTCAGAGGCTTTTCCTGAACAAGATCTGCGCCCCAGCATTCGGAGCAAGGCCCTGGGCCTGCAGGGAACAGTGACTATAGGTGCTGTGACTAGCAGTATCCAAGCTGCGGGGGGCAGCGATGCATGGGGCTGGCCCTGCCTGTGCAGTCAGCCTCTCCTGCCCAGGGAATTCTGGGAAGTCAGTCCCTTAAGGAGTTGTCAGTCAGCCCCTCTCCTTCATTGAAGCCGCACCGCCTCACCTCAGGGACCACATCTCTCGACTTGATTGATAGCGATTCACCAGGCCGGGAAATGGAATCCACTGGTAAAGGGATCGGGGTGGGTGGGGGGAACAGAGTGGGAAGCCTGATTTGACCCAGAGGAACTGAGTCTCACAGGAGACTGGGGCCTAGAAGGTGTTGAGGCCTGCCTCCGTCACAAAGGCCTAACTCCCAGGACGACACGTGCTCAGGGGAAATATGGGGGTCTGGGGCCCTCGGGAATCAGCCGGGCTCTCGGGGACAGCCCCCTGGCATTCAACCCGGGGGAGGGAAAGTAGGGGGCGTCGAAGGGAGAAGGAGGGGAGCCCAAACCCGGGATTTAACGGGAAAGGGAATAGGAAAAGGCCCAGGATAGGTTAGGCCGGGGGATGGGGGGAGGGTGGATACAAAGAAATTCTGCCCTCAAGGAGCTCATATACAGCCTTTGGAGGGCAGGGGAGCTGGGTGGACCCTTATAAAGCAGTACCCCTGTAATGGAGTAATAAATACAGGGTACTTTGGGGATGAGGGAAGGCGCTAGGCCCAACAAGCCCAGGGAAGCGGGGCAAATCAGGAGAGCCTTAGGCAGAAAGGAAGCAGCGCTTGCGCAGACCCCCAGCTAAAATATTATTCCGGAATTCTGGCAGCAAGGCATCCGACACAACCAGGGTAAAGGCATAGCAGCTAGAAAGGGGGAGGGCCTCAGGTGAGGAATTCCAGGCAGCCAGTTTGGCTGAACCGTGAAGTGAATAAATATAATAATAACAATAAGGGCAGTCAGTGCCACACGCGAGGGATTATGTATATTGTGTATATTGGTGAAGTGAATAATATTAATATTAATAGAAAGAAATGGAGTGTGCCATGTGAGGGATAAAGAGGGAAGCGAATACTACCACTACTACCACCACTAATTGTGATTATTAAATCACAATCAGGAAATGGGGTGCCACGAGTGGCAGAGTAAAAGAATGCTAGTTTGGCTGACCGGGAAGGGAATAATAATAATAATAATAATAA
>NW_025382743.1:1759-5164 GCF_016433145.1 Gracilinanus agilis | reverse complement strand
ATGTTTGGAAAGACCTAGTTCCTAAACAAAATTTGAAGATCTCAGGCAAGAGATTGATGAAAATCCTTCCCGGTTCATGGACAGACTTATTGAGCTGGGAGGTAGATATATAGACTTGGATCTAACCACAGAAAGGGATATCAGACAGATAAGAAGACAGTTTGTGAAAAACTGTTGCAGGGTAGTCAAGGACTATTTTAAAACCAGCTGTTCGAATTGGACTAGTATGGACCTTGAGGAATTAAGGAAAGTGGCAGTATGTGTATATAATGGCCATGAAAAGGGAGATGAAGATAACAGAGACTTGGTGGAGGCATTAAGAAATAAAAGTATTAAGGGGAAAAATTGAAAAAGGAAATGCAAATTGTGGGGTGGCCACGGCCCCTTTGTCAGAACCTACAAATCAGATATTAATGTGTTATTTATGCAGAAAAAGGGGTCACTTAATGTTGAACTGTAGAGCTGGAATCAGGTGTTCAGAAATAATGGAAACTTTAGGAAAAACACCTTTTCTAGAAATAATAATAACTGTAGAAATAATAACAATAGAAACACATTTAGAAATACTATCAAATAAGGAAAATGAAATATTACAATAATATATAAATGAAATGGGGCTTGTCCACGCAACATTCAGAATTGAAATCCCCCTCACCAAGAGGAACCTCAGAGAAATGGCCAAAGACCTTTATGAAGGTCTGAGAGGGGAAAAAGAGACTCTGGAATCAGAGAATGAAACCTTTGATTTCCAGACACTGATAGTTTAATACCAGTTATCCCAGTCCATTCACCCTCAAATAGTAATGAACTGCATGTAATTTTGAAAGCCTGAAATAACTTATTACGATTGTCTTTTAGGTACTGGAGGCTCTAGATCAGTACTAATGAGTATGCTTCATTCTGTGATTCCATTGCCTCTATAAATGTAATAGGGGTATCAGGAGCACCTCTGAAGGTCCCAAAGTTTTCATCTCGAATGTTGTCTGTGGAACCTCTATCAGTGGAACATTCTTTCCTTCTAATGCCCAACTCCCTTATAAATTTGTTAGGAAGAGACCTTTTGTGTAAACTAAGAGTCACAATAATCTGCTCTCAAGATGGTGCTATGGTGCTAGAATTGCCTGAGGAATCTTTAAATTTTCTCCCCGTACTTCTCTTGGCTAGTCAGGAGGTAGACAATCCTCCCACCTTTGAAATACAAACTGATATACCTGAATCTCTCTGGGCCACATCTTCTTCCAATGTAGGCCTACTTAAATCAGCTATTTCTGTTCAAATTAAGACAAAAGGTGACCCACCTCCTTCCATTCCTGAGTATCCCCTATCAAAAGAGGCAATTGAGGGAATTACACCAGAGATAAATTCTTTAATTGAACAGAAAAAAATAATTCCATGCAAATCAGAATATAATACACCCATCTTGCCTGTTAAAAAGCCGAAATTACATGAAAATGGAAAAGCCTGTCTACCAATCTGTACAAGATTTAAGGGCTATAAATAATCATGTCATCAAAAAACACCCTGTGGTCCAAGCCCATCCACAATTATTTCCTCTATTCCTAGGAAAACAAAATATTTTACAGTAGTAGATTTGTGTTCTGCATTTTTCTCAATACACATTCATGAAGATTCCAGAAATATTTTTGCCTTCACCTGGAAAGGTTCCCATTGGATGTAGTGTCATGTGCCCCAGGGGTGCGTGGAAAGTCCCATGTTATTCTCACAGATTTTAACATAAGATTTAGCAATTATTAAGTTTAAGGAGAGCCGTTGGATACATTTTGTAGATGATTTGCTCTTGGCCTCACCAAATGCTGCAGCATGCCAAGAAGATAGCAAACATCTCCTTTTGGAGCCATATAAGAAAGGACACAAGATCTCAAAGGCAAACTTTCCGTGGTGTCTCCCCAAAGTAGAGTATTTAGGGTTTATTTTAACTGATGGTACCCACTTCATTTCCTCTAAGTGTGTTGAAAATATTCAGAAATTGAACACTCCCTCCACTAAGGAACAGTTGAGGGCAATTTTAGGAACAACAGGATTTTATATGCAGTGGATCCCTTGCTATAGGAAAATCACTAAACCTCTTATAGCATTGACAAAAAAGTCACTGAACCACTTAGGTTAGATGCAGAACACCTATCCACTCTTTCTAAATTAAAACAGGCTATCCTATCTGCCCCTAATCTATTTATCCCAG
This sequence comes from Gracilinanus agilis, assembly GCF_016433145.1. Taxonomy (NCBI): domain Eukaryota; kingdom Metazoa; phylum Chordata; class Mammalia; order Didelphimorphia; family Didelphidae; genus Gracilinanus; species Gracilinanus agilis. The sequence goes on along the minus strand of NW_025382743.1, from coordinate 2,964 downwards.
ATTACAAGAAACCATTCACTTTACATGTACCCGAATGGAGAAGGATAGCTTCAGGTGTGTTAACTCAAACTTTAGGACTTGTTCAATGTCCAATTGCTTATTATTAGGCCCAGCTGGACTTAATGGCTTCAGGAACACCACCCATGTCTTAGAAGTGTAGCTGCCACAGCTTTGCTAGTAACTAAATCTGCTGATTTAGTATTGGGATGCCCACTAAGAATAATTTATCCTCATGAAGTCAAAGCATTGTTGCTAAGGCTTAGAACATAGGCATTTTCTGACCAAAGACTTGCAAAATATGAAGTAACCTTCTTAGCCAATGAAAATATCACCTAAAAATGCTACACAACACTCAACCCTGCCATCTTGCTTCCAGATTTACCAAGTACAGAAGAACTATTACACAATTGTGAATCTTTAGTGTCCATGGCTGAAAAACCTTGAGATAATCTCCTGGACACTCCTTTAGACTATCCAGATCCAGTCTTATTCATGGATGGTTCTTCTTTCTTGAGGGATGGCATATGTTATCAGAATTTACCACTCTGTAGTCAGTCTCATTGCCCTCAAAAATAAGTGCTCAAGGTGCAGAGCTCATAGCTTTAAAACATGTCTATATAATTGCAAAAGATAAGAAAGCAACAATTTAAAGCAACAATTTATACCAACTCTAGATATCCATTTGCAATATGTGATGCAGTGGGTATGCTTTGGTTTCAAAGGGGATTTTTAACTTTAGCTAGTAAAAGTATCACAAATGCAAAAATTGATTCTTATAATCTTTATAGATAGGTTTGTTGATATTCTTTACCTATTTGTTCACAAGAACCTATAGATTCATATGATCACAGATTTAGAACTAGAGGAATGTTAATAGGTCCTCTAGTCAAATCCCATCATTTGGCAGGTGAAGAAACAGGTCCAGAAAGTTTAAAGCTAAGATTTGAATTTATTACTACTAATTCTAAACCCAAGGCACTTTTCACTGAACTATGCTACTATGATCTTTTATTTTGAGAGGTGAAAAAACACACTCAGAAAAGTTAAGTGAACTTATTTGAGGCTACCTGGTGAAACAGAAGTTAAAGCCAGATCTTTTGGGTCTAAGTTCAGTGTTCTTTCCACTACAACACAATCTCTCTCTCTCTCTCTCTCTCTCTCTCTCTCTCTCTCTCTCTCTCTCTCTCACTCTCTCTCTCAATATA
>NW_025382743.1:0-1684 GCF_016433145.1 Gracilinanus agilis | reverse complement strand
ATAGATAGATAGATAGATAGATAGATAGATAGATAGATAGATAGATGATATAGTTTTCTCAGTGGCCCATTATAGTTCCCACCCATAACAAAATGGAGATTCGTTTTGTGCATAATCTTCTGGGGAGAGATTTATTATGTAAACTTAGAGCCACAATAAGTTGCTCACCTGATGGCTCTATCTCATTAGACTTACCAGAGGAAACCTTAACTTTGCTTCTGGTCCTCCTTTCAGACATACAGGAACCTCTTACTTTTCAAATCCCCACTGATATTCCTGAGTCTCTCTGGGCCACATCATCTTCTAATGCTGGCCTACTTAAATCAGCTGCCCCTGTCCAAATTAAAACAAAATCTACCTCAGTACCCTCTTTCAAAGGAGGCAATTGAAGGCATTACCCCAGTAATAAATTCACTGATTGACCAGGGTATCATTAGTCCTTGCAAATCTGAATACAATACACCCATCCTGCCTGTTAAAAAGCCAAAATTGGGACCTGATGACAAGCATCTCTATTGATTCATCCAGGATTTGAGGACTATGAATAATCACGTGATAAAGAGACACCCCGTAGTTTCCAACCTAAACACCATTATTTCTTCTATTCCTAGCACAGCTACACACTTTACTGTCATAGACTTGTGCTCTGCTTTCTTTTCTATACCTGTACATGAGGATTCCAGGCATATCTTTGCTTTTACCTGGAAAGGTTCCCAGTGGATCTAGACTTGATTTCCTCAAGGGTTCATGGACAGCCTACATTATTTACGCAATTCTTGACTGAAGATTTGGATGCCATTAAATTCAAACACAATTGCTTAATCCAATATATGGATGATTTTGCTCTTGGCTTCACCAAGTGCTGAAGCATGTCAGGAGGATACCAAGCACCTCCTTTTGGAGCTACATAAGAGAGGCCACAAAGTCTCCAAAGACAAAGTTCAGCAGTGTCTCCCTAAGGTCCAATATTTAAATTTCATTTTAACTGCTGGGTCCTGTCTTATTTCTCCTAAATGTATTGAAAGTATCCAAAAATTAAGCACTCCAACCACTAAAAAGCAATTAAGGGTGATTCTTAGAGCAACAGGATTTTGTCAGAAGTGGATCCCTTACTAAGGGGAAATCACTAAGCCCCTTGTATTATTTACAAAAAATTTGGTCCCTGAACCACTTAAATTGGAAACAGAACACCTGACAGCTCTTTCAAATTTAAAACAGACTATCCTGTCTGCCCCTGCTCTAGGCATCCCAAATTATGATAAGCCATTTACCTTATTGTCCATGAACAGAGAGGGGTTGTTTCAGGTGTTCTGACTCAACTTTTGGGACATGCTCAACACCAGGTAGCCTATTAATCAGCCCAGCTGGACCCAGTAGCTTCAGGAGCACCACCATGCCTTAGAGGAGTAGCTGCCACAGCTTTATTAGTGACTAAATCTGCTGACCTAGTATTAGGATGCTCTCTGACAATAATGTGCCTGCATAGGACACAGGCATTTACTCATCAAAGGATTACAAGATACAAGATAACTCTATTGAACAATGAACATATCACATTAAAATGCTATGGAGTGGACTTCCGGGTTAAGATGGCGGCAGAGTAAGAAGCAGCTCTTAACCTCTCCTGACCGAAACACACAAAACTCCTCAAGGGGACATAAAAACAAGTCCAGACGAACGGAGG
>NW_025382742.1:0-11032 GCF_016433145.1 Gracilinanus agilis | reverse complement strand
TCATGCTTCCAGCTCTGGCTCTAGGAGCATGGAGTTTATTTTATATACTTCAAGACTCATTTCACACAAAAGAACCCCCCTGAAACTTTGCGTTTGCGCAGAAACACAAATTATGTCACATCAAAGCACAATAAAGTTATAATTTTACAAAGAATTTTCTTACAAAGATAATGCCGGATAAGAAACAGTCTCAAGGTTAAAAATGAGCCTCACTTTATCTAAAAGTTATTTTGCCTGAGCTTGCCACTCAGTGACCTTGGGATGCCTGGAGCAGTTAGAGGGATATACCCACAGCTGCAGCTTTACTCTGCTGAGTGAAAAAAAGCTGTTAACTCATTAAGTGCTGGTTTACTAAGAACTTAAAGTTTTCCTAGAAGGCTATAATGTTTTTCAATAAGAAAAGGTGTGGATCTTAAAAGGGGTCAAAAGAGGAGTCTCAGATTTTTATCTCTTCTCTTATTGGCTTCCCACAGGGTGGGGTGGGGGATCCCCAGTTGGCATTAGTTTCTAGGAGAAGAGCTTCCCAAAACATTTCCCCTTTGCTCTTTTCAGGAATATTGTGACAATTGGAGGGAAGGTAGGAGTAAGAGTGAAGGGAAACTATCTCTGAGGAGGAATCTTGCCTGGGAAGGGAGAAATGGGTATGCAGTGTTCTGGATAAGTTAGGTCTTGCATTGCTGTGGGTTGGGGGCAGGAGTGGGGGAGTAGTGCATCTTTCTGAGATCATTAATCATCACCTTGACTGCTTCCCAGGGCACTAGAAGGGAAGAGACAGCCCTGGAGGCAAATAGGGGAAGATCTCCAGTCTAGAGGTGCTCCTTCTACTTGGCTCTTCCTGCAGTGCTTGTGCTTGGAGGATGGGAGCCTAATTGTTAATTGAGGTCTGATAGAGGCTCTAGAAAGGGATACCACAAAGTGCATAAGTTGACAGAGGACAGGAAATGGGCCCTTTTCCCTCAATCTGACTCTGGGCTTGCTCAGCTAGCTAGTGGCTGTAAACTCTGGGTGGATCGCCCCAGGCTCTCCCTCTCCCAGCTAGCCAACCAGGTGGGGCTTGACCTTCTCTTTATAATTTTGCCAATTAGTAAGTAAGTTATAAAATTAAGATACGATATGTCTTCCTGTCTAAAGATCTTTATTCTTTTAAACTACCCTCATTTGCCTCCTCTTTTCCCCTAGGCTCAGTGTGTAACAACTGGCTCCAAACTACCATCCCCACTTCACCATGCTCAAGTTACCATGTAAGCCATCTAGTTTCGTCTGGGGCAGCCAAGATCATTTCCTGTTCACCAAATTCACAGTCAGCTAACTCTCTAGTACCATAATCAACCACTCAAGTCATCAACAAGCCTGGCTTGTTAATCTAGTTGCCTGGCTAGGTATATGAGGATCCCTGGGCTACATATTGGCTTAGAAAACCACATATTAACATTTATGTTTTATTGTATCTTTATACTGTTAAGACTTTCCCAATTGCACTTTTTGAAAACTCTTACCTTTTGTCTTAGAATCAGTACTAACTATTGTTCCAAGGCAGAAGAACAGTAAGGGTGGGGCAAGGAGGGTTAAGTGATGTGCTCAGGGTCCCATAGCTAGGACATGTCTGATGTCTGAATTGAACCCAAAACCTCCTGCCTCTACTTCTGGCTCTCAATAAACTGAGCAACCTAGCTATTCCCCAATTGCATTTTAATATGGTTCCTGACACATATTTAACACCTCTGGTCCAAGTCATTAAGATCTGAGACTCAGAACATTTATAGGAGAGGAAGCCTAGAATTTCTGACTTTTTTCATTCTCTGAATTTTTTTCTTTTGGTTACTCTTTGGTGAAACATAGTATTTTTTCTTCATGCTTATATTCCCTGAACCAATACAATGGCCCAATAAAGTTTAGAAGATCTTGGGACCTTTTGGAATGAAATGTGATAGGACAAGTGTTTTGGGTTGTTCCCAAATTAGTTTGGATTTGTTTTTCCTAAAAGTCAGCAAAGCTGACCCTGGGGCTTGATTGGCTCTTGGCTCTCTCGAAGTAGCTTCCTGGTGACATCAGGGAATCAAAAGTTCCATCCACAGGGAGTTGTAACTACTTCAACTTGGTGGCTTTGTGAAGACAACTTGAGGCATCAAACCCAGAGGGGCCACATCCAGAAAAGCTAAATGTCCCTGTGTCCTTGTTGTACCTCCTCCTGTGTTGGGCACAATAAACATTTCTTTTAGTGTTCAGTGATTTGTCTGGGCCTCATTTTAACTCATTTCACTGAATCTGAACTTATTCTGATTAGGCATGCCTCAAACATGAGGAGATCCTGGATATCTCTGGGAAGAAGAGGGACTCCAACATACTGCAGGAATCACTAGAAAGGATGAAAAGATCATAGAAGGCCTTTTGCCCCATTTCTTTTCCCTATTACTTCTTCTATCATGTTCTCCCTTCTTCCTCACTCAGAAAGTCCTAGTGAACTGGGTTCTTGGCCAGTTGACCAAGCCAATACTACAAAGCCATGATCCAGCGCCTGGCAGAGTCACAGGTGCCAGCCCAGAGCTTATATGGGCCAATTGGAATTCGATGGGAGTTTAGTCAGACTTAAGGCTGGGACTTCTTACTCTACTTCCCTCACAGACCTTGCTTATACTCATGGAGCTCCCTCTTCAACATGTTGCCCACCTCAATGCCACTTATACTTCTAGAGATGAGGACGATGGTGGGGAGCTTATAGAAGCAGGAGAGATTGTGACTGTGATTACCCACAAGAGCAGGTGCCTGGCATCCTTCAGAAGATCTATTGGTGATTGTTAGTGTTAGGAAGGGAGTAAAAAATCAAAAGTTTATAGAAGTTTTAGAACTGTGGCCTGGAAATTTGGACTATTATAGATATAGGGTTTTAAGTATGGTTTAGCAGGAGAAATGGGAGAGGCAGAAGATTGGGACTTCAGGAAAGGACAAGGGAGAAAGGGAATAAGCAATTATTAAGTGATTTTACATATGTTGCCAAGTGCTTTACATATGTTGTTTCATTTGATCTTCACAATAATCCTGGGAGTTAGGTTCTATTATGATCTGCATGTATTATGATCTTCCAGAATTATTGTGAATATGAAATGAGATAATAATTGTTAAGTGTTTAGTAGATAGCCTGACACATAGTAAGAGAAAGAGAGTGAGAGCCAGAGCCAGAGCCAGAGGAGAGCCAAGAGGCCCCTGAGCTTCCCATGCAGGTTTCTCAAGTCTTCCTCTCAAGCCCTTCCCTCAGATCCTTCAAGATGCTTTGATTGGTCCCTGGCTTCTATATGTCATATCTCCTGGCCTGTGTAGTGGTGCTGCCACACTTGTAGACTGAGACACGTGACTCTGTGAGTCCTATGTTCACCCACTATGATGAGTCTTCTGGAATTGGACTGGGTTGGAGGTCCCTCAGACATTTACCTCACACACTACCAATCCCCTCTAGGAAGACTTCCTCCCCCTGAAACCATTACTCTAAGAAGGGCTCCATCAGTTTTACCAGACTGCCAACAAACCCCAAGACAAAAAAGTGATTAAGAGTCCTGGACTGACTTCTCTCCAAAGTCCCTTCCAGTTCTATGGATCCCAGGACGCAGGGGATGGATAGAGGATGAGGCTTCTCTCTAAGCACAAAAAAGAACAATCTCCTCCTCGATTGACTCATGACCCAGGCCCTCCTTGAACAGTGTTGAAGATGAGTGTCCTCAAGTTTGGAAAGAGGATCTTCACTAGGTCCTGGGAAATGGACTGAGAAAGTAGGACCAGGTATAACTCGAGACTGGTGAGAGGAATTCTGAGGAAAAACAAGACAGACTCTCTGGCTGGGAGAAGAACTTCAAAATGTCTTATTTCTGAAAAAAAAAAATCCATACAGCTATTGGTCATTAGCCATCGAAAGGAGTTTAAGAATTATCAACCCATTCCCATGACTATTTTCTATAGATAAAAACACTCATAGTCCTGTAGTTAAAATTGCCAATTCCATATTGTAGAAACTCTGAGCTTCACCCCATTATGAAGAGTCTGCTCTGTACTAAGCTGTGCCCTAAACAATAGGGATAAAAAGAAAAGCAAAAAACCAATTCTTTCTCTCTGACTGAGATGGGAGACATCACCCCCAGAACTCTGTACAGAGAAGATATAGGATACATACTGGACAAGTTGGAGATAATCTCAAAGGGAAGCATTAAAGGAGGGGAGGGAATTCCCACACAAGGATTTCAAAACGTTGCCCAACACTTGGGTGACCTCAGAGAAGGGGAAAGAAAAATTACCCAAAACTTGACTGATGGAGTAATTGAAAGATTGATGACGGGATGGGATTGATGATGGGAAAATGAGGAGAGTAATTAAAATGTATTTCTTTTATCTGAGAAATGCTAGGAGAAAACAAAAGAAGGAAAGATTGTCCCAGCAGGGTGGGCCATTCACAAGGGGAAAGGAGAGATAGGGAGGAAGTTAGTTATGACTGAAGGGGACAAACTGGCTCTAACACATATAAAGCTCAACCTCAGAGAGACAGAGGAGGGGCCAGCTGGGACTTTTTCATATTCAGCTGTTCCCCTTCAGGAATTCCAAATTCAGACCTTTCCCTTCTTCTGAGGGGGAAGAAGAACCCCAACCTTGGGACAATTAAAGGGGATAAGGCAGTTCCCTAGTGCATTGGCCATCAGCAGCTGAGATGGGGCCCAGGAGTCTATACTGAGGTCTCAGGGAGGCTCCTGCACCTGAGGAAAGACAAGGCAAGAGCAAGGGCTCACGTGCCCACAGGCACACACTTGAAAACACATACAAATGATGGAGGAAAATGACAACAAAACAGCTCATTAAAACTATCTGGGAAGTCAGTGCTGAGGGCAGGCCTATGGGTTAACAACCTTTTGGCCTGTCAGTATACAGTTCCAGCTGCAGGAGGAGGATGGAGCTTGGTCTTTGTCTGGAAGTCTCAGGACAAGTAGATCCCATGTCAGATTGGCCATGTCAGATTAGCCATGTTAGAAAGTGCCCTTCCTTGAGCAGAAGAAATCCAAATCAATCTTCCTCTGTCCCATGCACTGTGCCTCCCTCTCAGGCTCCTCCTCCTCTTTGTCCCAGCTCCCCTTTGCAATCACAGACTATGCAAAGTGAAAGAACTCTGAGCAGGCTTTAACTTTCTTTTCCCCTTGACGTGTCCAGAAGGTCTCCATACTCTCATCCCACCACCAGACTCTTCCCCACAAATGTAAAGCTCTGCCAGGCTGGCTATCGAGGTTATTGTGGATTCAGGAGATGACCCGCCCTGGAGAGGGGCGTGGCAGGGCAGGGTGCAGACCCCGCCCCCATTCCCTAGTGGGAGCCCAGGTGACTGTGGGAGTGCTGGGCACCCTGGCCTTCCCCCTGCCCCACTCTGCTCCGGGGGTGACACTGGACCCAACATGCACCCGCAGGGTCTCCAGGTTCACTCTGGTAAACTGTGCGGTCCTACTGGAGGTCTGAGACTCCACCTCCCAGTAGTCCGGGAGCTCCTCCTCCATTTTGTCCATCCCCGGCGCCCCCAGGCTCTATCCTTGGACTGTCCCTGGTGCTGTCGAAGCGCACAAACTGCAGATCATTCACGTACCCCACCTCGATGAACCTCGAGTCCCCGAACTCCAGCTGGGACAGGGCACTGTAGAAATACCTCAGGGAGTGAGAGCCTGAGACAATGGGGTAGATCACAGGCCAGGCTCAGGGCAGCTCCCCCTCCCAAATGGAGTGTCTACACCCAAGTCTGACCTGTGACCCCTAAACCCCCTTCACACGTTGTGTGTGACCCCAGACCCTGCTCTGCTGACCCCTCCCCATCTTGGCTACCCACTCCCAGCCTCTGTACCCTCACACTGCAGGTGAACCTCCCTGGGCTTGAGTAATTCTCATGTCTATAGCTCAGCCATAGCGAACCTTTTAGAGACGGAGAATCCGACACAGGGGAGGGAGGAAGCACTCCCATTGGGTTGCTGAGAGAGAGGCTGTGATGGGAGAAATGTCCTCAGGCACCCTGGAGAGGGGGAGGGGAGCAGCTCCGCACCAGAACCTCTGCCTTTCTAGTAACAAACTCTAGTGGGGGGGGGGGGAGGGGNTTGGACTGTCCCTGGTGCTGTCGAAGCGCACAAACTGCTGATCATTCACGTACCCCACCTCGATGAACCTCGAGTCCCGGAACTCCAGCTGGGACAGGGCACTGTAGAAATACCTCAGGGAGTGAGAGCCTGAGACAGTGGGGTAGATCACAGGCCAGGCTCAGGGCAGCTCCCCCTCCCAAATGGAGTGTCTACACCCAAGTCTGACCTGTGACCCCTAAACCCCCTTCACACCGTGTGTGTGACCCCAGACCCTGCTCTGCTGACCCCTCCCCATCTTGGCTACCCACTCCCAGCCTCTGTACCCCAACACTGCAGGTGAACCTCCCTGGGCTTGAGTAATTCTCATGTCTATAGCTCAGCCATAGCGAACCTTTTAGAGACTGAGAATCCGACACAGGGGAGGGAGGAAGCACTCCCATTGGGCTGCTGGGAGAGAGGCTGTGATGGGAGAAATGTCCTCAGGCACCCTGGAGAGGGGGAGGGGAGCAGCTCCGCACCAGAACCTCTGCCTTTCTAGTAACAAACTCTAGTGGGGGGGAGGGGGGGGGGAGAGGGACATCTGGAGGGGGGAGGTTGGAGGGCAGCTCACATGCCCACAGAGAGCTCTGCATGCCCTTTAGCACGGGTGCAATAGGTTTGCCATCCCTGCAATAGCACTCTGAGATCAAGAAACTGCCTACACTGGAAACAATCCCGCAGGTTCTAGTGCACAAAAGGGTAGACGCTGCCCTATCCCAGGTCTGCCCCGGGCCCCAGGTCTCTCATACTCTGCACCCCCAGCCCCAACTTATGTCCTCAGCTGGACCCATCTCCTCCCACCAGCTCCCCCACTGCCCTATGAAATTCTTTAACAAAGCTGCTCCTGGCTCTTCTCCTGGATGACTGGGGCTTCCACATGCATGTCTCTGTCACACCCTTTCTCTTTCCCTCCAGCTCTGCCCTCACTTTCCTGGCCTCACACCCCACCACCAACTGGCTCTCCTCCCCCACCTAAGAAACCCTGCAGGACCCACACCCTCCTGCCAAAGCACCCCTAAGGGCTGCTAGGCTCCCGCCCCCAGGGGCTCACACCCACTTATTCCTTCTTTTTACCTTTCACTTCCACCCAGACTGCACTGAGATTAAACAGCTCCTTATGAGGGAGCCCCCTCCTGGTTGTGTTGTGTTATGAGGGGATAATAGGGGCTAAGTAGGCTTGTATTTGAGGGCTAGGTGATATCAGTTGAGTCTTCTAGGCAGGGAGACTATCTCTTTAGTTCAGGATGATTTGGGTCAGCCAGAGTTTGTGTGAGCCTAGCTGAAATGTTTTAGTCAGCCTCCCTGCTGTCTCTAAGCTTCCTTGAGGGGAGGAGTAAAAAGCCCCTCCCTTCTGGAGAGAAACTCCTAACCTACAGGAAGAGAAACCTGCCTGGTTTAGCCCTCAGGAAACTAGGGAAAGCTATCTTTCCCTCTTCAGCCTTGGCCCTAGTTGATGTATATTGAATCAACAGAAGTTCTTTGAATGAAGGCCAGGGGTTTATTAAAGGCAAGAGTAAGCTGAGGGAAGAGGATTAAGGTCTGGAAACTGTTGCTAAGGTTGAAGCCAGTGCTGGGGGAGGGTCACAGAAGATAGAGATCAGTCTGAGGGAACCAGCCCCTCAGCCAGGGATAAATTTCACTGCCCTGATGTAGTAAGGTCCAGCAGATCAACAAATGAGGTGATGGTTTGGTTTAAAGTTGTCCCTGCCTGCCTAAGGAAACTAATTCCCACATTCTCTTCCCCCCAAATTCCCTCCTCCCAGGCCCAATGGGGAGATCCAGGGAATAGCAGGATGTCAAGGGCAAGGTTAAGGAAAATCAGCCCTACAGTTGGTTCTCCAGGAATATTTATAGTCCTGGCTCTAACAGTTTTTGGTACAGGTTACAGCTGGGTCAACATTCCATTTCTCCAACTGTCAGGGTTGCTTCAGGTGGTTTTGCAAATGCAAGAGATTCTTGCAGCAACCCTGCATTACAGTTGGAGCCACTCTCCTTAGCAGAGCCCCCAGATATCCCGCATAGCTACCCCCCCCAGTGTTTGGTCCCACATTCAGGCTGCCCTCTAATATGCTTCTCACCTTACCTGACCAGGTCTTGGTTAGGGCCACCATCCCCAGCACAAACAGAGACAGCAGAGAAGACTCCATAGTCGCCAGGCAGAGGAAGCCCAAAGATCACTGAAACCAAAGTACCCATGTTTAGAGAAAGGCAAATCCTTAACTTCTGATTGGCTCCACTTGGGCTCTCCAACCCAATAGCAAATGAAATACCAGAAATGTTATTGGTCGATGGGCAGAATAAACACATGCAGGTTAGGAGACCAAAACTGAAAGTGACAAAGAAGGAATCCCCAGCAGGAGAGACCTTTCATCTGTCTGTTACTCACACAATAGCCTCTGATTCTGGGTGGCACCTTCCGCCTCCCATCTGCACTCCAGGAACACACAGCTCTCCTGTTCCCTGCTTGAACCAGAGAGTTCCTGAAAAATAAGATCCCAGCCATCAACCTTTTCCCCAATTTCCTCCCTTTCTCTGCTGGCCTTCCTGCCTCCAGCCCTCCTCAGTGTCACCCTTTCCTCTCCTTGAGGTGAGAGAAGAATTTTCTGCACAGACAATTAAAGCATCTGATGACTGGAGAAATAAATCTGCAGAGCAATTTGTGTTGGGTTAACACCTCCATTTTAAAGACATCCAGCCCAGCTGTGACTCAGTCAAGTTAGGTCTATGTCACTTCTCAGATCAGTAAGAGACCCAAGAATAAATTGGAGACCAATAACTGGAATTTGGACATAGAGTATAGGATTTGCCTCATGGAAAAAGAACAGGTAAGTGAAGCAGTGAATAAAGGACTGGAATAGAGTGCATAGAAGCCTGGATTCAGGAAGACTTGAGTTCAAATACAGCCTCAGATACCTCCTAGCTGAGTGACCCTGGGCAACTCACTTCACCCTGTTTGTCTCCGTTTCTTCATGTGTAAAATGACCTGCAGGAAGAAATGGTAAACCATTGCAGTATCTTTGCTAAGAAAACCCCAAATGGGATCAGGAATTATATTAGACAAAAATAAAAGAAGTCAATTATTAGAATGAGGAGGGGGAAGAGAAGAAACATTTCAATATCAGGTTTATTCTGAACTGCCTCAAATATGAAGAGGTGATTTCCTAGTAACATTTTTGTGAGAGACTCATGAAACAAGGGATTCTGACTCATTTGGTAAGAGTTTCCTTCTCATCTCATCACCCCAACTTAGAAACCATGAAACTCCAAGTTTTATGGAGAGTGTAAATTTCACTGTAGGTAGTATCTCAGAGATAATCTCCTTTATTCTGTGGATTAGAAAACTGAAAACCAATAAATATATTAAGAGATTTTCCTAAAGTCATGAAGAGTCTCCTTCTGGGTTAAGATGGCAACAGAGTAAAAAGCAGTTGCTTAACCTCTCCTAAGTGACACATACAAGACACCTCAAGAGGACATAAAAATAAACCCAGATGAATGAAGGGACCCCAAAATAAGGCTCAGTGTTGAAGGTACATGGGATTGGGGCATTTCCATGCTATAAGGGAGTGAATAGCTCTCAATAAAACGTGAACTGAGCAACCTCCTCCCCCCATACCACCTACAGGGCCAAAGCCAGCTCACAAGAGATAGAGCGAGTTTGGGACATCCATTAAGTTCTTGGCAGCCTGTTGATAGGCCTGCTCCTGAGAGCAGCAAGACTTAAGACCCCAAGAAGCTAAAGAACCAGACTTTGAACACAGACTCTGAGTGCAGGTACAGAACTTGGGTGAGGACCCAGTGCAGAGGGGTGCATGACTGTGGAAGCAGCTCCTTGAGACTGCTAAAGCAGTTTTGGGCAGAGGAGCAAGAAAGGGGACCATCAGGAGGCGTGAACCTGAGGACAACTAGACTTGAGACCTCAGGAGCCTAGAGAGTGCAGACCAACCCTGGGCATGAGGATAAAGCTGAGAGGGTGCACGGCTCTCTGACTCAGAAGAAAACTGCTCCACAGCTCCATAGGCAGAGAGCCTGTCTGCCTCACCCAGACTTCTGATTGAGAAAGAAATAATAACAATAATGGCAAGCCAGGCACAAGAACCCCAAAAGAGAAAAAGCAAGAAGAATTCTTTAATACTTGACAAATTTTACACAGAAAAAGTTCAGACAACAGAGCAAACAGCAGAGGAGAACAAACAAGTAATCACATCCAAACCTTCCCCCAAAAATGAACATTGGTGACAAGCTCTTGAAGAGTTCAAATCTGAGATCATTAGAATGATGGAAGAGATTTGGCAAGAGAAGTGTGAAATAGCTGAAAAGGAAATTAACAGGTTAAAAAACAGGAATTCCCAATTGGAAACCAAAGTTAAACAAATTGAAGTCAGGATAGACCAAACCGAAAAGGAAAATCATAAGATTATAACAGAAAACCGGTCTCTAAAGACCAGAATTGGGCAAGTAGAAGCCAATGATCTCTCAAGACAGCAAGAACAAATAAAGCAAAGTCAAAAGACTGATAAAATAGAAGGAAACATGAAATATCTCAATGAGAAATTGACAGAGCAATAAAACAGGTCTAGAAGAGACAATTTGAGAATCATTGGTCTTCCTGAAAAAGCAGAAATTAATAGAAATTTGGACTCCATACTAAAAGAAATTATTCAGCAAGACTGCCCTTAAGTTCTACCTCAAGAGGGCAATATAGACATTGAAAAGATCCATAAATCACCCTCTACTCTAGACCCTGAAAAGACAACTCCCAGGAATATAATAGCCAAATTCAAGAGCTTCCAAGTAAAAGAAAAAATTTTACAAGAAGCCAGAAAGAGACAATTCAGATATCAAGGAGCACCAATCAGGATCACACAGGATCTGGCAGCCTCCACACTAAAAGACTGCAAGGCTTG
>NW_025382741.1:0-8369 GCF_016433145.1 Gracilinanus agilis | reverse complement strand
GAAAGACAGAGAGAGAGAGAGAGAGAGAGAGAGAGAGAGAGAGAGAGTGTTAGAACTCTGTTTCCTCTGATTGAAGAATAGGTGGGAAACATTAGTTTGGATGCCTGGAGTTAACCATTTTCAGCAGCTTCCAGCCACCCTCTAAATTAACGTTTTCAGCAACGTCCTGGCCCATCAGACTGACCTGAGAGCAGAGCCCGGCATCAGAACTCCGGCCAACTCTGCTCCTTTCACTGCAGGCTTGAAAGGAGATGTAATTAATTAGATCACAGATTTATGGGACGCTAACTGGAACCACACCGGCACATTTGCCAGTGAGGACAGGAAGGAGGTAATTCTTCGCATGGGCCTGGAAGAACCTGTAAGACTAGAATATAGGAAAGGTTGTGGGGGCCAAGGGTGAAGCTAAGGTTCCTGGATGGAACCAGAGTGGCAGAGTGAGATGGAACCCAAGGAATCATTTGGGCTTTTAAAGGACTTTTCAGCAGATCCAATCAAACCAGTACACACTTTCTCACCTTTTTTTGACTTAAAAACGCTTTTATGTGGAGAGTATTAGTTGAAGATAAGAAGAAAAGAGAGAAAAGAATTGCCCGTACAATTGTAAACTCTCCTAAAATACATTCTGAAAGTACAACGACAGCAAACAGAGCCAATCCATGATGGAACAGACCATTGTTTATGGGCAGGTGCAGGGAAAGGCCGTTTTGTGAGTCTTTTTGGCCTTATCCCTGTTTTGAGAGTCTTTTCTTGCTCTGTTAGCCCTCTAAGAAGTGGTCATTGAAATACAAGCAAACACAATTCTAATTGTGCTTCCAGAGATAATATGGTAGAGGGGATCGAGTACTGTCCTGGGTTCAATTCCTCAGACTCTTAGTGGCTAAGTAACACTGGACAGGCCATTTTTAGCCTCACTCAGCCTCAGTTTCCGCAGCCATAAAACATAAATGATAATGCTATCAAGTGAGGCAATGCATTGTAAAGTCCTTTGCTAGAAAACTTAGTTATCCTTAATGATTATTACTGATAATTAATCAGAGTCAGGAATAACTGGGTTCAAATCCGCTTCTCTCATACATCCTAGATGGGTGACCTTGGACCAGGCACTGAAACAGCAGGCATCTTCCTCTGGCTAGAAGCTGGAATGAAAGTGCCAGTTTATATTGGTAGAGGAAACTCCTGATCCGAGACTTCCTACATAAATAAAATCCAATTTTACCAATCATCATCTTATTATTATTAACACCAAAAATGACACGTAAAAGGGGATCGCACTTCCCGATAGCTGATCTCCTCCTCTCCTGGTTTTCCCAAACATCCTTCCCTTCCCACCATCCAGTCTGTCTTGTACACTTGTTAAAAGCCTTCCCGTACATGATACACCATGGCTTATGGGCCAGCTGCATTGGGCTTAATCTGTTTGTCTCCTGCAATACTGCAATGTGCGTTGAATTGGTGGTGGGGGAAGCATTCAAAATACGATTAGAAATTCTGGAGGAAGAGTCGCTGAATCGAGCGAGACGAGTCTGAAAATTATGATAAAGTATTCTGGTGATTTTCAATGTCAGGACACGAGGTCCCAGGAATAAAGAATAGATCCTTTGACAGAGAGACCTCTCGGCTTATTTAAAAATCTGAATGCATTTTCAGCCCTGCTCAGATAACAGGATGAGCACATTCGTTTGAGGTTTCAGAGGAATATCACTGCAGAAGACGGCAGAAGGCAGTGAAAAAAAAACACAAATTTATTCTCGAACAGGAGGGCATGAAGGTGATTGTTTTAAAGTTAAAAAGAATGGCTGAGCAAAGCATTTCAGCAGAACAGTTTGCTGAAACAATCCATCAGTCACAATTAACCAGACAGCATTTAAAATGCACGTCAAGGTGAATTCAGCAAATTGGAGGCAACAGACCTTGATTACGAGCCTACCCTGTGCAAGGTCTCATGCTAAGTACTGAGCCTAACAGGGCAGGATAGCACCGCTTTTCAGGTTGAGAAAGAGAGGAAAGGGAGGGCATGGAATAAAGAAGGTTCCAGCATCCTTTGGGGGAGGGGGTTCCCAGGTAACTTTGGTTTTGAAACAGTTAAGTTCTGTCTATCTGATGACCCAGGAATGGAAGCAAGACAAGAGTTCATGACCAAGCCCAGAAGCCAAGGAATAGCGTGAAAGCATTTCACCAGGTGGTGGATTTCCAGGGGCTGAGAAATGGGTTTAATAGCCTTTGAAATGAAGAGCAGATGGGAGAACAGCCAATTTATAATCATTTTGTCTGAGCCTTGAGAAGGATTCTTTTCCATCTTTTTGATAAGGTGTTTTAGCACAAAGTGATAGCGAGGTCAAGAGTAGGTCCATCTATTACAACCATGGTAAAAGAGAGCAAAACCAAAGCATGGGTAAATACCAAGTATTTGGCAAAAAGCCACATGGCAATTTCTGGAGCTCCAATCTCAGGCCTGCTACCTGGGTGACCCCTGGAAGAAGTCTCCCTTCAGTGCCAGCATCCATGGTGAATAGGTATTGTGTATATGGGTACAAAGTCTGGCAGGTAAAAGAGTAGGACATCTCAAACAAATTAAGAAAAGAAAGAAAGGAAAGGAAAACAATCCTCTAAGAGTAAGATGGATTCTAAGAGTCAGATGGAACTGATGGCTCCCTGTGATAAATATGATTAGTAACTTTTTTTTTTAACCCTTAACTTCTGCGTATTGGCTCCTTGGTGGAAGAGTGGTAAGGGTGGGCAATGGGGGTCAAGTGACTTGCCCAGGGTCACACAGCTGGGAAATGTCTGAGGCCAGATTTGAACCTAGGACCTCCGGTCTCTAGGCCTGGCTCTCAATCCACTGAGCTACCCAGTTGCCCGCTGATTAGTAACTTTTTAAGAAAGCAAACTCTTAGGATGATTCCATGAGAAAACCCTGTTAACTGTCCAGGAGATGAGGAAGCAAGGATTTTAGAAAAGGTCTTGTGCATCCATTAAGCAATCAAAAAGACTCTCTATATGTCTGAAAAATGAGGTAGCATTTATGGTATTTTGATTTATAAATCCAATCAATCACTGTTCTTCATCTTACTAAACAAAGTAATAAAAGAAATGATAAGAGAAGGGGACCTAAAGAATTATTGGCCCATATATGGAGAGCCAGTGCTGAGGAATTTGGAACTGTGAACAGGGCATGAGTTATGTGGAGAGTTATGATAATATTTTTCAAAAATGATGTCAGAACTTTCCAGACTACAAAGATGGAAAGTCATGCAAAAAGAGTGCTGCCAAGAAATGGCACAATCCATCGGCTTCGCATAGTCTTCTTGTGTTTTCCTGAAGAAAAAAAAAGTGGCCAGAGGAATGATGTCTCACACCCCCTGGCTCAGGGCAACACTCCTTTGAGCTCTTCCTTTGTCCAATCTCACCAGCAAAGAATTGAGTGCCTTGGCCTGGTTGAGTGTCTTTGGAAGGGCAGAATCCAAGGTAGATTGGGCACAAGCCCTGGATCACAAAGGTATCAAGTTGGCAGAGTATTATCATTCCACTTATGAGTCTTTCAAGGCCTTCCATTTCTCAGCCAGTTACTTGGTCCCCCAAATTGATATTCCTGGTTCCAAAGGGATTCAGATCTTTCACTTTCACCTCTCCATCGTCAGATAGATCCAGATGTCCACAAGCCACTTCCTAAGAGCTCCCTGTGCTCTTAAGTTAAGCCAGCTGTGGGCCAACAACAGCATCATCAGTGATGAAGTTTTAATGCTGCATTCTAAGATCAAGGATTTAAAGTCAGAGGGGCCCAGAGAGTCCCCATCCGATCCAATCTTCTCATTTTACAATTGAGGAAACTGAGGACCAGAGAGAAAATTTGTTCAAGGACAAATAGGGAGTCAATAGAAGATCTGGGTTTTCAAACAAGGTCCTGTGAGGCCAAAACAAGGGAGGTGGTGTGGTATGAAGTTATTCATTAACAACACTAGAATGTGGAATGCACTGGAAGTTGAAGAATCCATATCCACAAAGAGGTACATAGTAGAGCAGAAGTAATGCTAGTTGAATGGCAGCAGATGGCTTGGGTTCAAAGCCCAATACTCCTTCTAATGTCCTACAGAACCTGGAGAATGGTGGCTGGCCAATCTTGCCCCACTTTCCTAATTTAGAGAATGAAGAAGTTGAACTGGAAGACCTTTACAAACTGACTACAAATTGTATGATAAAAAACCCTGAAACAGAGCAATGGTACAAAGAATGCTGGGAGCCACTCAATCTTACTTCTAATACTTATTATTGATGTAACCCTGCCTACGTCAATTAACTTCCCTCTTGGAAAAGGAGGAGTCTGGGCTGGATTACTGCTGAAGTTTCTTCTATATGACAAACTGTATTTGTTCCTCTAAAGAACTGATTCCTGTCCTCCAGGAGATTATAATCTAATAGGAGAAGATAAGATAAAAAGACAATATGAGATAAATTATGAATATGAGTATAAATGTACTATGACTATACAATATTGTAGAGGTGAGGAAAACTCTTGAAAATCTTAATCTATAAATGGTGATTATCATCATTATTGTCGCTGTTCATAGCCCCCATCTCCCCAGGGTTTCACTGAAAGGTGAGAGTGAAGAGAGGAGCAACTCTCCTAAGAACTAGACTTCTATGAACTTAAGAAAATAATTATAGATTTATAGCTTCAAGGGTCATTAGAGGTCATGTAGTACATCCCCTTTCATATTAAAAGTAAGGAAACTGAGTCTCAGAGAAGTTAAACAAATAGCTAGTAAGTGGAATGGCAAATATTTGAACCTGAGTTCTCTGACAACTTTTCTGGGACTCTTCCCACCATGCTCTGATATGCCCAGGGGAAACAATTCCTTGCTGAAGGTCCCTTATCAGGGAGTGTGGATGACTACGTATCAGGTCTGTCCTCAAGGATATTCTCAGTCAGGGATGGGGTGGGCAGCTGAGCTTTCTCTTTGTTCCTCACATCTCTTTGCTTCTGCCCTGGCCGTCCCTCACACCTGGGCGCATCCTCCTTCTCCTACCTCACAGATCTTCTCTTTTCCTCTAAGACCCAGCTCAAACACTATTTTCTATATGAAGCCTTTCTTGATTCTCCCAACTGCTAGCACCTCCTCACTGAAATGACCATGTTTTTAATGACTGTGTGTATATGCAGATTTCTTCACTTGAGATTTCTGCTCCATTTATTTTTATATGTTATTGGTATCTCCTCTATTAGAAAGTAGGTTTCTTGAGAAGAGGGACTGTTTCATTCTTGGGACTCCCAGCACCTAGTACAGTGCTAGGACAAAGAAAGTGCTCAATGAGTGCTCACTGATCGATTTAATTGATCGATAGTCTCCGAGGCCCCTTCCAACTTTTAAGATTTGAGGATTCTGTCCACCAGCCCCACCACCCCGGAACTATTAGATTTCCAAAACTGGATTCTCTCCCGATATCATTTATTCCTTTCCTTGTCCATGGCGGTGCTGTCCATGACCCCTGACTCTCCCATCTCTCTTGGTCTCTAATATCGTGATCCTCAGCTTTAGATCCCTGAAGCAGGAGGAAGGGGGATAGGATGATTATGGCTCTGGACAACGAGGTGACTTGGACACATCTCTGGTAGTATCTGAGGAAGGTTTGTTCAGAAATACAAACGGTAGGTGTGTTATAGGCTTATCTGTATATAAGTGGCTGTGACAGTCACCACGGCCATCCTTGGTTGTTTCCTCTACCTAGCACTTTCTAGTGATGACCTAGAACAGGCTAGAGATGTCTACAATATATAATTAAATAAAATAATAACACTAATGACAATAATTAGAATAATGAGTGCAACACTGATGGTCATCATTGTTTTCTAACAATTTAAGCTTGGCAGGCATCTTCTTTATGCAAATATTATTCTCAGAGTTGGGGGAGGGATAGGGGTGGAGGTGGTCACTCTGATTCAGAGATATTAACTGATTTGCCTATGGCCGTACCAAAGAGTTTGAATTAAACCCAAGTCGGCACTGCCAGTGTACCAACCACTGTGGCATGCTGCCTATCTCACAAGAAAACACAATGGGTAAGATGAGAAGCGAAGAGGTGTAGCATGAAGGGGGAAATGGGAGAGATCACAGCAAATTCTGCTGGAGAGTAAAGGAAGAAGAAGAAGAGATTTATGGTTCTGGCACATGATATATTTCACCGGGACACAAAGAGAATCCATGCAGCCAAAGAACTGGCAGGACAAGATAGACTACAACTAGAAGGGTGGGAGTAGAGGAATCTCAAAAAGACTAAATCATCTGGGAGCATTTGGCATCCTTCTGATACAACCTCAAGTTGGGTCAGCAGCAAATCCAAAATGTGCTGGATTTGAGGTCTTGGGACTTCAATTAGAATTCTGGTTCTAATACTCACTAGCTCTGGGATCTTGAGTGAGTTCTTCCTCTCTCTGAACCTCAATTCCCTCCTCTTTAAAATGAGGGGGTGGGACCAGTTGGCCTCTGAGGCCCCTTCCAGCATTAAATCTATCCTTCCAAATAGAAACCAGATGGAGATGTTAAGGGATTGACTTTAGGGGACTTGGTGAGCCAATGAAACAACTTCCAAACCAACCTTAAGTTGGGTATCTTTCATCTAGCCACTCAGATCATGGGACCAAACACTTTTTAAAAGTGTTTTGTTTTGTTCTCACCTCCCTCTCCCACATTTTCACACTTCCCCCAACACACACACACACACACACACACACACACACACACACACCCCACTTCCATATAGGAGAAAGGATAATTTGCTGGTAATGTCTTGCTAGTGTCTGCTTAGATTCTGAAAATATTTGAGTTCAAAATGGCGTGACACTAAATGCAAAGTCCAGCATGTGACATTTTTCTCCTCAGAGATAGACCTTTTGAAGGTCATGTAGTTGATTAATTCTTGCAAGTGGCTTTTGAAACATCTGTTAGTCAAGAATCATGAAAGTACAAAGGGCAGGACAATGATTTGACACTATGAAATAGGGAAAGAAGAGGTGTTAATGGAAGAAATCCACTGCATGAACTGTATTAAGGCTGGAAAGCATAAAGCAATAGATCTTTCTTTGTAGCTAAAATTAACCTGGTATCTTGGAGGCCCTACGAGATAATACCACTATCCTCCACCATGTGATTTATATACTCTCCCACCCCTATTCCTTTCTTAATTTTTCATTCATTTATTTATTTATATCCAGGAAATTCTCTCCCTCCCCCATCAGAGTAGGCATCATTTGACAAAAAGATATATATATATATATATATGTATTATTATATAAAATATCTCCCTTATTTGTATTGATCAGTTCTTTCTCTAGAGGGAGTCATATACACGTCATTATTCAAAGAATATTTCTGTTGCTGTATATAATGTTCCCTTATTTCTTCTCATTTCACTCTTCATAATTTCATGAAGGTCTTTCCATGCTTTAAAAAAATTTCACATTTGTCATTTCTTATAGTGCAGTGGTATCCCATCATAATCATATGCCACAACTCATTTAGCCATTCCCCAACTACCCCAATGGGCATCCCTTCAATTTCCAGTTCTTTGTCATCACAAAGGGAGCTGCTATAAATATTTTAGAGCATATCAGTTCTTTTCCCTTTTCCCTGATTACCTTAGGAAACAGACCTAATAGTGGCATTGCTAAGTCCAAAGGTATATAGAATTTCATACCTCTTTGGGCATAATTCCAGATTGTTCTCCAAAATGGATAGGTCAGTTCATGGTTCCACCAACAGTGTAGGAAAACTATCCCCATTTCCCCACATCTCTGACACTGGTCATTTTGCTCTTTAACATTTTAGCCAATTTGATAAGGTGGAAAGTAGTCTTGTAGAAACTCAACATAGACCAATATCCTACAACATTTACCAAGAGAAATTCAAAATCGACACATGACTTTCACATGAAGGGAGATATCATAAGCAAATTAGACCAAGGAACATATCATCTATAAGATTTATGGAAAAGAAAAGAATTTCTGAATAACCAAGAGGCAAGAAGCATTGTAAGCTATAAGATGGAAAATTTTGAATATTTTAAATTTAAATGAATTTGTATAAATAAAATTAATGTAGCCAGGATTAGAAGGAAAGCAGAGAATTGGGGGAAAATTTATAGACAATTTCTCAGATAGACATTTCATATCAAAAATGTAGAAAAGAACTTTGTCAAGTTTATAAGAATATAAGCCATTTCCCAATTGATAGTCAAAAGTTATGAACAGGGGGCAGCTGGGTAGCTCAGTGGATTGAGAGTCAGGCCTAGAGATGGGAGGTCCTGGGTTCAAATCCAGCCTCAGACACTTCCCAGCTGTGTGACCCTGGGCAAGTCACTTGACCCCCACTGCC
>NW_025382740.1:0-6885 GCF_016433145.1 Gracilinanus agilis | reverse complement strand
CTATAGTAGTTAAATCATTATATAATTATGTATAATTATAATATTACAATATGGTTTATAATTATAGTCATAATTTTGTTGAAATTATAATTAAAATAAATAACCTGCAGACACCCCTGTTCCCTCCAAATTTGCAGAACAAAAAACACTCATGAGCTTGGCAGGAAATCATTTGAGGCTTATTAAATTGAATCAAATTTAATTCATGCCGCTATTTTTAGCTTCTTTCTACAGGTAGGGAAATCAAGGTTGGGAAAGATGAAGGAATTAGTTCCAGGTCACACAATTAGTAAGAATTTGAGGTAGGAGACAAACCTGAGACTTCTTGATTCCAAGTGTAATGGGACCCTTTGTTCTGATCCTCAATTTGTATCCCCTCTTAAAATAAAAGAGATACTATTTTTTTTAATATCAATTGTCTCCAAGGCATTTGCACAACTGGCCCAGTGAGAGAAAGTGATTCTGTTTCACTCTCACTAACCAGAGGTTGGAATACCCAGCTGGGTATTCAGGAATTCCTAAGTGGATCTACCACTATCCCATCTGGTTCTCTCTCCCTCCCCCTATTCCTTTTTTTTTTTTTTTTTTTACAAGTATGGTGTTTACTTCTCTATCAATATGTAGGAAAGTGATATTTAAAATATGGCAAGATGACCACAATGATGATCTAGGGCAGTGATGGTGAACTTTTTAGAGACCAAGTACCCAAACTGCAACCCTTACACCTCATGTGAGCCCCCCACCTTACCCCAGACAGGGGAGGGAGGAAGCTTTCTCATTGGGCTGCTGGGCAGAGGGGCAGGTGATGGGAGAAATGTCCTTAGGCGAAAGTGGAGAGGGGGAAGGGAGCAGCCCCTTCCAGCAAGTGCCATTACACGTGCCACAAGTTCACCAACACAGATCTCTAGATTTGACTTCTTTGATCCTGTTTCTTTCAATGAGTTACAATCCAGTTTATTTAATACTGCACGTTATGAGGTTGTTTTTTTTTTTAGCTTAGTGTGAAATAAAATTTGATGTAACAAATCCCTAGGACAAGCTAGTTCAAACAACAATATTTTATTATCTAAATGTAGGATAAGATACTGTTTTAAAAGATTTGAATAATATAATTTCTATTCTCTCCCCCATTTGTTCTTTCATTCTCTTCCCATTCTTCTTTAAGGAGCCATTGCTAGAAATGCTGAATAATGGTATTGGGTCTGAAGTATTGGACCTGTCAAGGGGAAAGAACCAGATATGAGGAGCTAAGGGGTTGGAAGTTACAAATCTTAATGTATAAAAAATCCAGAGGGCATTCAACTCCTGACACTAGGTTTGGGTCAGCCCAGTAGATGTGATTCCCCATTAGGGATAAGGGATGTGCCTAAAAGATTAAGGAAGAGAAGTGAGAACTGCCTGGAGCTCCCTCTCATAGCTCAGCTTATCTGTGGTTAGTTCCACTCCCATCTCAAACATCCATCTCCAAGTTTCCCAAAGGAAGTTTCTGTTTGGTTGTGTTTCCTTGAGAGGTGTTGGGGTAGGGAGGAGATGAGTGGGGTGAGTCATCTTAAGTCATCTTAAAGGATAGATATTCAGAAATGTGTCACTGTTGCCATGGTCCAAAGTCATACATTTCACTTCATCATCAAAGTCCCATCTGCTCCCCTTGGTTGGAAGTGAGTACTGGTGGTGAGGGGTATAGCTAAGGAGAAAAGGGTCTTCCTGAGGGAAGTGGTACCTCGCCGTGGGGAAGTAGCCATTAAAATCCACATGCAGCTTCTCTTCATACAGGTCACTCCCAGGCAGGCCTGCATTGGACCTGAATGGGTGGCAGCCAGCTTTGACAACTGGTGTCTCACTGGGCATTTGCTGGTTGCCTGCTTCCATACAGCTCAATGTAGGGGAGAGGTCACAAGGCCAACTGGTCAAAGGGAAGGGGTAGCCAGGACAGTAGCCATCATGATGGGGAGCCCCCCCCAAGCCTGTATTCTTATTCCAGCTCTGAAGGTCTCCATAATCTGTATAGACTCCTGGGAGAGAGGGCTGAAGCAATTCTCCACTGTTGCAAATCCGACTAGTAGTCAGTTTGCATTTTTCGAAGAATTTCGTGGGCCCCGATTCCACCAAGGGCTCCACAAGTTGGGAGGCTCTTCCAAAATAGTAGTTCTTGGTAAATGAAAGGCAATTATTCAATGACTTCTTCTGGGGCATGTTATCGATTAAATGCCCATTAAAACTACTGGGCAATTGGAAGCCTTCCTGGTAAGACCAAGTTAAAGGTAAACTTTCTTGACTTTGGGTTTCACCTGGTAGGGACTAAAATGGGGAAAAAATAGGCATGTTAAGAAGTTAGGCAGATTTAGATCCCCCCCACCCCAAACAATGAGGAGTTAACTCTATACCAATAAGCAAACTGGCTCAGGATTATTTCTGATTGTTCTCATTCCTTGCATGCTTAGATCTTGAGCCATGAAGAAAAAATGCCATTGATAGGCCCCGTCAAGGCATAGAAGCAGAGGTTTGGGATGTTTCCATTTCAATATGACAATGTCATGGTTCAGAGAACCAGCCAGATTCATAGATCTTTAGAGTTAGAAGGAAATATATTGGGTGGAAGAAGGAACTCTGGATATTGCCTCACAGGCCCAAAGTTTAGTAATGTTAATAATAATGACAATAATAATAATAAGAGCTAGCATTTTTATAGTGTTTTTAGGCTTGATAATCATAATAATAGCCAATATTTTTATAGAGCTTACTCTGTGCCAGGCACTGTGCTAAGCCCTTTATAAATATTATTTTATTTAATTCTCACAATAACTCAGCAAGGTAGGTGCTATTATGAGATTTACAAAGAGCATTACACGGATTATCTCACTTGATTAACTCCCAACTCCATTCTTTACTCCCTGTAACTTTGGACAAATCCCTTAGCTCTCCTGGGCCTCGGTTTATTCATCTATAAAAAGAAGGATGACTGCTATGATTGCTTGCAGCATTCAATCTATGATCCTGTAGCCTTAGAAACTGATCTTCAATTTCCTCTGTTTTACAGATTCAACTAGTCAGTCAGTAAATATTTATCAAGTACCTCCTACAGGCAATGTGCTAAGTGCTGGTGATACACTAAGAAAGGCAGAAGACACTCCCTGCCCTTGAAAGTCCACAGTTTAATAGACCAGTGATTCCCAAACGTTTTTGGCCTACTGCCCCCTTTCCAGAAAAAAATATTACTTAGCCCCCTGGAAATTAGTTTTTAAAAAATTTTAATAGCAATTAATAGGAAAGATAAATGCACTTGTGATCATCACTGCTCTCCTGGATCGCTGCAGCACCCACCAGGGGGCAGTAGTGCCCACTTTGGGAATCACTGGATTAGACTGTTACAACCAACATTTTTCAAGTGCTCTATGCGCAAAATAAAATTTGCTAAGTCGTTGAAGACAGGAAGGCAAAAACAAAAACAAAAACAAAAGAAAAGAAAAGAAAAAAAAAAAAAGAGATTCTTTGGTCCATTCCCTAGAAAAGGGAGGCAACCTGGCCAAAGTCTCATTGTTAGTAAGCTGGGACCCTGACCTAGGTCTCCTAGCCAATGATCCAACTGTTTAGTCATTTCAGTCCTGTCTGACTCTTCATGATGCCACTTGGAGGTTTCTTGGCACAGATACTGGAATGGTTTGCCATTTCCTTCTCCAGCTCATTTGACAGATGAGGAAACTGAGGCAGACAGGGCAAAGTGGCTTGCCCAGGGTCACACAGCTAAGATGTCTGAGGTGGTTTACCATTTCCTTTTCCAGCTCATTTCACCCACGAGGAAACTCAGGCAAACAAGGTTAAGTGACTTGGCCAGGTTCCCACAGCTAGCAAGTATCTGAGACCAGATTTGAACTCAGAAAGATGAATCTTCTTCTGACACCAGGCCCAGAACTCTATAACTCACTGTGCTCTGTAGCTGACCAACCATCCAGCACCCTTTCCAAATCATAGCATAATAGATTAAAACTGGAAGAAGCCTTAGAGACCATTGTGGGTTTTGAAGTGCTGTGGCTGGGGGAAGTGCATTCCCCAGACCTGCTCCGGGGGTCCCTCCCCCCTACTTCCCGGTGTGGGATTGGTCTTAAATGGACCAATCCTGTGCTGGGGAGGGACCATGCCCCCTCCCCATTACCTAACGTGAATTGGACCAATCCCGTGCTGGAGAGGGGCCACGCCCCCTACTTCCAGTCTCAGGATTGGTCTACATAAGGACCAATCCCACACCTAGGAGAGAACTTTGACTTGAACTTGATTCAAAGTTGAGAGAGGTAGTTAATTTCAGCCAGGGGAAACTCTGGTTGCCTTTTCTTTAATAAAGTTTTAAAAAAGGATCAAAGGATAGTGTTTTTTCTTTTAGCATCCTCACTATCTAGTCCAACCCCCTGAGACCCAGTAAAATAATTTGCTCGAGATTATAGGGGGGGGGGGGGTAAAGAGCAGAGGTCAGGTTTTGAACCTAAATCCTCTGATTTGCAGTCCAACCTTTCTGAGTTTCTCTCTAAGGTAGCTTATACTGTAAAACAAGGGAGCTGGACTAGATTGTCTTTGAGGGGCCTTCCAGCTCTAGATCTATGAAAGAGACTCTGTTCTTCTAGAACCAACTAGGGGACTTAATGAATAGACTAGCCCTGGACCTGGACTCAGGAAGACCTGAGTTCACATATCTGATGTTACATTTACTGTGTGCCCTGGAAGTCATGTAGCCGCTATCTGCCTCAGTTTCCTCAATTATAAAATGGGTATAAAAATAGTCCCTACCTCTTGGGTCTGTTGTAAGGATCACATGAGGTAATACTTGTAAAGCATTTTCCAAACATTAAAAAACAGCATATAAATGCTAGCGATTATTTCAGGATATTTTCTCCCCTAATCTTGACCTTAACCTCTCAGTGAGTCATCTGAGAAAAAAACAAAATGGAGCTCCAGATATTCTCATAAAGTTTAGAACAACTAAGAGGGCTCTATTTTCTACTTCTATTTCTTAATTCTATTTCTTTTTCTTTTCTGTTTCAACAAATTTTCTATTTGTTGTTACCCTATTGGTTGGAACTTCCCAAAGTTTTACTTTTACTGGAATGTTGAAAGAAAGAACTATTCTTTTATTGGCTGTAGAGTGTGTGTGTATGAGAGTGTGTGTGTGTGTGTGTGTGTGTGTGTGTGTGTGTGTGTGTGTATGTGTGTGTGTAGATAAAGATGGTAAGAGACAGAGATACAAAGCTAGAGAGATGAGAGAGAGAGAGAGAAAGAGAGAGAGAGAGAAAGAGAGAGAGAGAGAGAGAGAGAGAGAGAGAGAGAGAGAGAGAGAGAGACATAAACANAGAGAGAGAGAGAGAGAGAGAGAGAGAGAGAGAGAGAGAGAGAGAGACATAAACATATTTTTTTAAACCCTTACCTTCTGTCTTAGAATAAATATTGTATTGGTTCTAAAGCAGTAAGGCTAGGCAATGGGGGCTTTAGCTAGGAAGTGTCTGAAGTCAAATTTGAACCCAGGATGTCCTGTCTCTACGTTTGGCTCTTGACCACTGAGTCACCTCGATTCCCCCATGCAAACACATTCTAAAACAAAAATAAAATTCTCCATAAGAGTGCTCTTTACTTTATAAGCAGCTATTGTAATGGAAAGATAGACTGGACAGAAGACAGAAAAATTGAGTTTAAAAGTCCCAGTACCTCTGCTACTTCCTAACTGTAGGACCTTAGACAAGTCACTTTAAAACTCAGAAATTCATTTTTCATGGCTATAAAATGAGGGGGGTGTAGTGGGTGACTTCCACAAGTCCCCTCCATTCTTCTGCCCAAGGTCCTACTAGGAGAGATGGAGCTAATAACTGAATCCAGGTCTCCTGGCTCCTAAATCAGTTCTTTTAAAAATTTATTATTGCTATTTTTTATTTTTAAAACCTTTATTGTCAAGTTGTTACTCTACGATTTTCCACCTTAGAACCAATACTGGTTCTAAGTATTGGTTCTAAGGCAGAAGAGCAGTAAGGGCTAGGCAATGAGGTTTAAGTGACTTGCCCAGGGTCACAAAGCTAGGAAGTTTCTGAGACTGGATTTGAACCCAGGAGCTCCCATCTTTAGGCTTGGTTCTCTATCCTTTGAGCCACCTTGCTGCCTTCTAAGCAAGTTCTTATGTCACTATACCCAGTCAGCTCAGGGTTGCAGCATGGGGGAATGGGGGTACCTGGTGTAGAGGCTCTCAGCTTTCTTTAACAGACGACATAGGAAGGGACCAGGGAATATGCTTAGGATTTTCTAAATGCTTCCTGGGGCTCTTGTGAAGAGCAAGGACTCTAGAGTGGCGAGCCTGTATTAATTACTACTCCACTAAAACATCAGAGGAATACTTCTGTCAGGGGAGAGAGAGGTTTGGGGCAAGGGATTATGGAGGCAGAAGGGCAAGTTGCTAATATATATGGGGTTGAAATTACCTTTGTCCCTGGACTCTTCTTCAGCTTTGGAGAGGTGGTAGATGAGGAGGAGCATGCCATGTGGGATTTCTGCATCGACCGTCTTGCTTCTGCCTCTAGTTTTGTTTCTGGCCTTGGATGGTCATGTGCCCCTTTTGACTTAAAGAAAATGGTAACGTTAGAGGGAAGGACTTGGTTGTCCTTGTCATAGGAAAATCAGTTGAGAGGGCAACTGGGTGGCTCAGGGGATTGAGAGCCAGGCCTAGAGACAGGAAGTCCTGGGTTCAAATTTGGCCTCAGACACTTCCTAGCTGTGTGACCCTGGGCAAGTCACTTGACCCCCATTGCCTAGTCCTAACCACTCTTCTGCCTTGGAACCAATACACAGTATTGATTCTAATATGAACAGGTAAAGAGAGAAGAGAAGAGAAGAGAAGAGAAGAGAAGAGAAGAGAAG